>NW_009232346.1:40235-48009 GCF_000690835.1 Fulmarus glacialis
CACAGACCACCATACAGAGACTCAGAGAGATGTGAACTAGTGAAGATCAGCTGTAATTAATATTTTACAGTGATAAATAGATTGGGAAAATCCCCTTTAATTTTTTTCCCTTTCCTTTGTGTTCCTTTTGGTCTCTTATACAAGAGCAATCCCAAGTACTTCTACAAGCTGTACTGTAACCCCTTTTGAATGTCACTGCTGGTGGAGCTGATATTCATCATTCACTTTTTCCACGGAAGAGATGAAATTTTATATCTCAAATAGCATACCTGTGCTATGTACTACATTTCCCAAATTAAACACCACTCTGCCCCAACACAAATGCTGTAAACCTGGAGCTGGCTTTGACAAAGACTTCAGTGTTATTAGTAGGCAAAGGGAGGAGTGTTTATTAAAACACACATGACTCAAGACAGCTGTGCTTAGACCATATGCATCCCAAAGCGGCAAACCAAAACTCCCCAAAACTTACAAAATACAAACCAGTCACCTCTCAAGGACAATGTGGTGCTTTCATATCCTCAGAGATTCCAAGATAAGCTTTTATATATAGGCTTAAAATAGCAAGACTTTTTTTTTTGTATTTAGTCTTATTCCAGTGAAAATGCCAAGCTCTGCTGCTGTGTTTGTTGTGACTATAAAGGTATTGCATGCATGCCTAGCTCGCTGGAAAAAAAGGTGATTTACAGACTAAGGGTAGAATAATGGCTGGCAATAAGCCAAATAATTTGCTATCTCATGGGACGTAAAAAAACACTGGTTTACAGTGGAGATTTATCAGCTTACTTACCGAAGATACTATTATCTAGTCTACATAAAAATGAAAGCAGAACTACCTGTTTTTCATTTCTCCTCTTACAGCCTCAAAATTACCCACTGATATAAACGTGGATAAATAAACTGATTAGAATGACCTGCCTAAAAAAAGGGACGGGATTTGTGCACCTAGCAGAAAATCCAGTTTTCCTTCTCTTTTTCCTTGCTCTTCTCACTGCATTCATCATAGGCCATTGAGAAACTCAGAAATGTCGCCCTCACAGAAATCTTAATTAAAAGAGCAAAGATCTGAAGAGAAATGAGAGTATGACACAGGATACCGTGCTAATCTGACCTGGTATGGCTATTCTTACTGCTATTCTTATGGCAATGAGAACTTTTATGTTACGTGTATCCCCCATATGCTCAATCACTCTGCATTTGAAGACAATAATGCACATCTCTCTTTTGGCGTATGCCCAAGAAGTGCTTCAGGACTTTCATATCCCTCCCTGCCTCCTCACTCACACCCGTGACCTATATGCAAGAACTTCAGGAAATCCTCATTAGGGTCCTTTGGGATATGATACTAAAACCATTTCTAAGTTAATGTTAGCAGCTGCTTTGCCTGAGTGGATATATACATTTCATGGGGATGAATATAAGAGAAAAATGTAAGTAGAATCAAACTGATCTTCACAGCAAAGTAGTCAATTTGTTAGCAGGTATCGTGCTAAAAAGCAAGATTTTTGTTTCACTGCCATACCACCTTTTCTTTAAATTGCAAGACACATCTGCTGATGAAGTGAAGCGTGGAAGATGTTTTGAACAGCAGGGGAGCAGATACATTAAGTGCAGTAACTCTACGTGCCTAACACAACACTATTTATGAGGGAGAGTCGTAGTTCTCTAGGGGGCCAGAGTGCAAGTGTCCACCCTGCAATAACATCATTACCTACGGCGCGTGAGGGGAAAGGGAGAGATGGAAAAACTACTAGACCTAATGAGAGCAAAGCTGTGATGCCAGTTGCAGCAACAACTACACAAACAGCAGGGATGCCAGCAGAGTTTAAACCACACTCCAAGAAAGGTGTGGTGAAAACGGCTCAGAGATTAGACAGGAGAAGAGCTGAAAGGAAAGTGAAGTTCAAAAGAACGCACAACTTGGTTGCACCTATGCCAATACGGCACAACATCCTGTCCCCATTCAAATTAATGGCAAAGCTCCCATTAATTTCCGTGAGCAGGGCCTGAAAAGAACACCAGCAGCTTTAGCAGCGAGTTTTTCCTCTTACAGCTTTCAATAAAATGAAGACTAATGATAACGGAATCAAGAATTTAAACTAAGATTTAATCTTTCCATGTTCATTGTGAAAGGCGCAGATTTTGTTTCCTATGTGCTGAATAACACGTCTGCAATTTCTTAAAGAAATGAAAAAGACCAACCCAAACAAAGAATATGACCCAAAAATCCTGCAGTCCTGTTCTGTTCTCACCTGGTCTAAAATTGTACTCCGTTAAAAACGTCCGCACGGAGAAATCAACCCTGCACAGTCCGACACATGCATGCCCACGCACACTTCACTTGCCTCTACTCTGGGAAAGGAAGTTATCCTCAAAACTGCCTGCAAAAGCCCTCAGACACTGCTTAACTTTTAACAGGAATGCATTACTGTGACAGTTTCAGCATGCAGACTCTGCAGGAACACCTGTTATAGCGTATGGTAGGCTAAATTTGTAGAGCTGCTGTGTTTTTTTAAAATACAAACCTGACATGAATAAGGAGTTGCTGGCTTGGTGAGGAAAACGTTAAAAAAATTAAATGCAGTAATGAGATGGCAGAAGCAAGTAAAAGACAGAATTCTGTAGGAGTCCACAAAAAAAGGCTCTCATCCCAGAGAAGTCACAAACAAGGCGAAGGAGTGTAGAAAGAAGAGTTATTACCCAGCCCTGTAGATAGCAAGAGGCCCTGTCCTAGATGGTTAACTGCCCTACCTGGACAAAGGCAAATGATTAATTGACTCATCAACTTCCTGTCACGTTGCCTCCCACCAGCCCTGCACAACAGTCAAACAGCCCAGGATTTGACACAGAAAAGCCCTCCAGAGTGAGCACAGACAGCACCATAACCATCATCTCCCCTCCTTTCTCCTCATGCAGCCCCTGTGTAGCAGAAGGCAAGCACGGCACGTCTCTTTGAACCAGATCTGCAGCAGTGGTGACTTCAGACTGGGGTCAGTGGCAGTGAGAAGGAGACCTGAGGCTCTTTGTTAATGACTAGGGCCCAACAAGTTACAGAGACGTAAACTGGGAGAGAACAAAGTTGGCTTGGGAGCCAATTTCTTGATTCCCCTATTTTAATCAGAATTTGTGTACACGCGCGTGTGAATGTATCTATCCATGAGAAGGAAGCAAAAAGATAACATATAAAGAACTTTTTCACTCTGGGCTTTATTTTTAAAATCAAGCCTTAGTGCTGAGAAATTTCAGAGTTGTTCTTTATGAGATACATCTGGGGGACAGTCTAAATGGGATTGCAAAAAATTAAGGCCTATAGATTTTTTTTATTTTTAATCCATGAGGCAGCATGACAGACTGAGGTACATCCTAATTTTTTTAATAGACAAGAAAGAATACTGCATTTTCAGGGAAGTAATTTACATTTTCTTTAGAGATTTTTTTCCCTTTTCTTTACTTTGTGACTTTCTGATTCTATTAATGACACCCATTTCCCCTTGACATGGTGTTACAAGAGAAAGAAGCAATCAGCTTTTCCATAATTCTTAAGGAAAAATCCAATCTAAAATGAAATTGTAGTCCATTATTAATTATCCAAATCAAATTATCAGTGATCTAAACCAGAAAGTTTGCATTGTTAGCAGTCCAAATTAATACACTTATGAATATTTTACAGGACTTTTATTCCAGGACCCTACATAAATTTACCTATTTTGTAATCTGCAAGATTAGCCTGTCTTTCACATGGCCGTTTAAACTGGAGGGACTCCATGGAAGTGGAACCATGCCAGCATAAAACTAGCAGAAGTCTGGCTCCAAGTTTGATGCTTAACTTGAAAAACGCTCTTTGACCTGAAACACTGCCTGATGCATTAAAACTTTTCACCCTTAAAAAGGTCCTTTTTAACGCTGAAAAGTCTGCATGTAGTAAAGGACTTGTGTTTTAGTTTTCAGGATATTCTTATTTATTTGTTCCAAGCGTTTTTATACAAAACTATTAAAACTTGAGGGTATAGGTGCCGGTGTGATTTCACTTAGCATACACCTGGTATGGCTGCCAGAGAGCAGATTATAATCTTTCTTCATCTACCTACTAGAAGATCTACCTGGCTTGAAATTTCCCTTCTACAGAGGAGTCAGTAGCAAGTTCATGGGCATGACTACAACTCTACACTACTCTCCCTTTCCTGCTTGGGAGAGGGGTCATTCTAAGGGGCATGAAGGTTTGCTTTTCTATAACTCTGCTATTCTCTTAGAATAGTTCCTTGGGACACTCGATAGAAAGCCAGAAGAAAAGAGGAGTTTGGTTTTATAGCAAGCAATGTGAACTTCAGAGACATTTGTGGGCTATTTTCCATAAATTCCCCTTCCACTCTTCTTCTGTCCAATCCATGATCTTGAAAGTACAGCTAAACTAGATCACATTCAACACTAATACCAGTGGAATTAGTTCCTTTCTATATCAACCTTCCAAAAATAAAAATCTGGCCTAGAGATTCGTCTCACATCTGAAAACACTATCTGGGTACATCTGACCACTTCAGGCCATTTGGGCTATTATAGCTGCAGTTTCTGATACCACAGCATTTTGAACAGAGAAGCATATCTCACTTTTACTACTAAATTGCAGAAACTTGAAAATAACATGGATATTTAATGTGCATATTGGTTAACAGTAATTTTCAGATTTACAGTCTGGCTGTCCAACACACCTAATGAGACACTATTAATAATAAACTATTTTCACAGCTCCTAACCCCAGTGATAGGATTGTCAAACAGGTGGCATTTGGTAAGTCAGGGTAATCCTAACTAACATGTTGGAAAGGTGATAAACATAATCAGTTCAGACTTTCACATCAAGTTCCTGATCATACACTTTGGAGCACTAACAGCACCAAGATCCAAGCACATTTCACACGGTTATTTATGCAGAATTGTTACCACTAATGAAGACAACTTGTTTATTGCGTATGTAACCTGAATAAAGCATCAACTATGAAGCTGGCTGATAGTCACTTTGACAAAATTGACCGAATCATGTGAAATTGCACTGTCATTTGTTTCAGTGTAAGGGTAGAAAATTCTTTAGAAACTTCTTAAAAACTTTAACATGAGAAAACAATTACTTCAGTTCAGCAGTGATACAAAAATTTAGGTGCTCTACCTGTACTTGGAGAAGCACATGCCAGCACCTAGCCTACGTACATTTCAAAATTATTAATATGTATGTTTTAAAGATATGAAGACATTATCAGAAAATACTTATTTTTATGAAGGTCCCTGAGTATCTCTCTGTATTTATCATCTTTATAAGCAATACACAGAGCAAAATCTGTAGCTATTCACAGGATTCTGTATTAATTTAGCAACTCCTAAGACTTGGATCTATTTATGGAACACTAAAAGCTTACCAAAGAGAAGAACAAATCTTACCCCTAAATATAATATTATTCCATAGAACACAAATTTCCAGAAAAAGCATCGTCGAAGAGCATTAATAAGTTTGGGTTTTTTCTTTGAAGTTGCCAGCTCTCTGTCCCACTCTCTGAAAAGGAACCGAAAAACAAGACCATTAAGTTGTGTGAACAAATACATGGGTCTATGGCTCTGACATACTTCAATTCACTCAAGTATATCCAAGGAGATTTAGCTAAGGTGACTAATGAAAGAAAGCTTTGCAGAGACCCCAAAAACCCGGCCTTCATTGACTTGATAGATCAATAGAAGTTCAAACCTAGTTCAGCCAGTTTTAAATACTCAGCCATACATCACCCCACAGGGAATTAATTCATGAAAAGGTCACATTGTATGTTTTAAAGAAACCTGCTGTACTTAAGACCAAAGCACAAATAATAGGCAAATAAATGTTTTGGAGCTCTTCCAGTCTGCAAAAAACACCAACAAAGCATTAAAAATGTGACTTTTCTACTGCACAGCATTATTTTTAGCCAGTGTTGCTGGGACAATAATTTTCTATTTGATAATAAATTGCTGATCAGAAGCAATGCTATAGACAGCAAGCATATGTTTAGTCAAAATTAAACTCACAGATTAAAGCACTCCTAAGAATTTCCTCAGCTAATTCCTTTCTCCATTTTTCAACAGAATATTAAAGAACCAGAATATTCCATTTATAAACTATCAAAATGCATTAAGCATACTGATGTTCTCAATACTTTCCACCAGTTTTGAGTATGTATGTCACACTGCACTTAAGTTTAATTGGATTGGCACAACAGTGCAGATGTAAACCACCCCTGCACACCCCTTTCCCAGCTATATCGAAGGAGCGGGACTGGATTTAGGCACTTGTACCTGTAAGAGTTAGTCCCAATGGTAGCACAGTTTCTGAATTAGGATCCACTGAAACAGGGTAGAGAAGAGAGGAAGCCTAAATGAGGAAAGTCAGGGCATGATTTCTGCAGAAGCAATTGAAGTCTTGCAACAGTGGTATCAAAGGAAATTAAGAATGTTATTTTGTCGAAGAAAAAATAAAACAAGGTTTTACAAGAATATTTTGGGAAGAAAGAACAGCAGAATGGGGAACTAACATTGAAACTGAGTCTAGCCTCACTAGTCAACGGACAGATGTCACAGGTACCTGTATATAGTAATTTAGAGTATCTAGGTGATACATCTGCACCAGGCATCCCAGCCAGCTCCAAAGGACAACTGTGTGCTGAATGAGGACACGCTTGAGCCAGTCAATGGGTGCAACCAGCTTGCACCCAATGCTATTTAAACATTTTATCCAACAGCTTTTTAATGAAAATTGCAGTGTGATTCCTGAAACAAAGTTATTTCATGAATCTTTCATACCTTTCTAGTTTTTCAGAAAGATTATCGGCAGAGTCCGCAGAAGGGATTTGATAAATATCTGACAGCTCCAACCGTCGTCTGTAACCCTTTTTCAAAATTGGCTTTGTCCATCTAAGCAGAAAAAAAAAAAAAAGTAAAAATCACCAGTTCACCAGTTTCTGCGGTTAATTCTGGAGTTGCATTGTCTCGCTCTGAATATTTTGTCCACAGCGCCCAAGTATGTCTATGTGCACACGCACACACATATATACAAACACACAATATGACATAATATAGTGCAGCTCTGCATTATATTTACAAAACTATATTGACAAACATATCATTAAAAGAATAATTGCAAAACTGTTCCATTTTATCAGTTTTGGGGTGGGATCATGCCCCAAACTTCCTATTCAGTCAGTAGCAGACAAATGAACAGGGGATTGAGACTTTTGTACTGTATTTCCAAATATGTACTATGACCATATAAATGGATAATAAATCAGAACTACAGTAAATTGGACGTATAAGTTTCATTCCTGTAAGACAGAAAATCTTAATATACCTTGAGTGTTTCTTTGACAGCTTACATTGCAGTACGCACTTAACAACACACGAGATTTTCCACAGGACTCCTCATAAGATCTTCATTGCATCCATCATATGTAAACATTTTGCATTTCTTTTTTCAAATTTAAAGGGCATGCTGAATTAAACCAAAGCAGTAAAAAACTCTAGAATGGCTACTCTGCAGAGAAAATCTTCATAAGCCATTACTAATTTTATCGAACAATTCGGCTCCTGAAAGGCCTACGAATCCCCATGTGCCAACTTGTACAAAATTTTGCAGGAGGTTCTGTTTGAAAATCTTTTTGAAAGCACAGGATTAAAACAAAACATAAACAAGCAACCATAAGAACTAATAGTGTATTCTGAAATGCCAATGTGAAATGCCAATGTGATGCCCATCTACAAGAAGG
>NW_009232347.1:0-15721 GCF_000690835.1 Fulmarus glacialis
TAACCCTATCCCAGCCGAAACCAGGTCACCTTCATAATCTATCATCTTAGTTTGAGAGAAGCCAATGGCCCACAGCCAGAACTGAAGTTGCAGCAAAGTCCCACGGCAGACAATATGGGATGAGATTGCTTTAGATCATACAAGATCAGCCCACACTATTTAATTGACTTAAATCACCAATGTGGCACCACTTCACTCTCTACATGAACCTTACCAAACAGTTCTGGCCTCTGGAAAGCTTTAATGACCTTTCAAGAAAAATGGCTTTGCTTTAAGGTTTATTCCCAGTGTACTGAACCTGAAGAATACATGAATATTGGACAGGCTGTGCCATGTGTATGTATATGAGGCTGCTAAACTGTGAACAGGTGTACGTCCCTCAGAGCATTGAGCATAAGGATACAAGTAACAGTTCCAGGGCTTTTCATGTCAGCACTCTGTCTGATACGAAAAAATTGAGATTCATATTTAAAAATTCATCTCTGTTATTTTAAAAAGTAGGTGCATTTGGATCAACCTTTGATTTAGGTTGATCTCTTGTGGTCAAGCTAAAGAAGTGCAGGAAAGGCAAATTATCTCCCCAACTCTTTCCTCAAACCAAAAAAAACCCCACTGTGTGAATTTGGGCTATTTACCAAGAAGATAAGTATACACGTATAAGATACACAAGCAAGTATTTTCTGGGTGGCATTGTAATTACATGAGACAGACCTAGCTTTCAGAGGGATTTGATGTAGAGTTGTTTTATATTCCAATTGCAATAGCTGAGTGCCATCCAAAATGCGACTAAGCTGAAAGAGGCAGAAAAACAAAAGCATCTCCTTTGTCCCAAATGAATTCAACTTCGTTAGTTTTGGCAGCTTTTCATAGCTCAAAAAAATATTTGTTTGATCTTTCCCTTCTTTCCACTTAAGGTCAATGATTAAAACAGGATCAGCTCAGTGACTACACCTCCAGTTCACCGTCTGTTGGATAAACCTACTAAGTACCATTTTGACAGCTGTGGGGAAAAAAAAAAAAAGGATACCAAGACTTTTTATAACAGCTTTACAGAATGGGGAAGATTATTGCTTTCTCAGGTAGTTTCCCAGGTTGCTTTCTCAGGCCCTCAGCCTGGGCCATGAGGCAGAACAATTCTGTTGTAATCTTCTCTCTGTAATAGACCTACTTGTTGTCACCCAGCAAGTCATTTACACTAAAAATTTCAGAGACGTATGTCACAAGCTTGATACTCAAACCAAATTCAGTCCCCGGTAAGCAAAACCATCTGCAGAATAGCTTAGGATCAGTATGCTTCCCTGGTGCCAGGAATGTACAGAAATATGAAAAAGGGGTTCTTCATGAAATAAGCAACTAGTCTTATCTAAAAATTTGCGTCTGACATGCCTTGCCCTGCCATTACTTAAGGTGTGATTTTCAAAGAGTCCAGACAGATGCATCAGTCCTTGAAATGCACTGCACTACTGCTGCTAAAAAAAACCCTAAATCCTAAAGAAGGATTTTTAGATAATGTGTTTAGATAGGTATTTAGATAATGTGAAGCTTGAAGAGAATATTCACCTGCTTCAAATCCTATTTCTATAATTCTCTAGAAACGCTTAAGCAGACAGCACTCCGAGCTGGGAAAAACACCCTATTATCAACTTCAGAGATTTAAGGATTAGACTGAATCCTCTAAGACTATTTAAAAAAACAAAAGCAACTTTCCCTCTGCTCTTGTAACAGACTAATTCCATTTAGAAAATCTTCCTCAAAAGAAACATAATCTTTCTTTCAGGGGAAAAGAAAATAATTCATAACAAAGCAGGACAGCAATGGGAAATATTGTCCAGGAGGACCTTAGAGAGGCAATGTTTCACTGGGTCCCTTACAGAGCCTTTCAATGTTTCAATGGAAAAAAATATGGTCTCTCTCTCTCAAATATTGAACAATAATGAGCAATTCGTTCAGTCTTATTAGGATTTCAAATACTCATCCCAGACCATCATCTGATAGAGAACCAATATCTGTTTAATAAAAGGAGTTTTGTTGTCTGATACAATTAAAAGCACTCAATTTTCAGCTCCAGTCACAGAGTACACAGTAAAACTGCAAGTGTGATGAACAAAGGTATTTCTAAGCCATCTTTATGTCTTCTCATTGTTAGGCTGGCTGAAAACCAAACTTTTTCCCCTAGGATAAGGTTGGAATAGTTGGAAATATGCCTTAAAACAATTCTGGTTCAATCCACTGAAAGGGTCCATATGGAAACCTAACTCAGATATCTGCAGTGTGGTGAAAACAAAATACTGCTCCATGTTCCTTCTTGTATCCACTACACATTGTTATGAAGATCACCCAAACAAAAACCTAAAGATTATGGAACTTTGGCAGTTCCTTACCAGTGATCATGCACACTTTCAGACTCTACCATGAACACACTTGCACATTAGCACTTTTCTGGATTAAGCCACTTGTTGTTCACTAGATACGAAACAAAGGAGAAGAGAGTTCACTGTCAAAGAGTTAATGAAAATGGGATCATTTGTCTTATAACAAGGAAGAGATATACATTATGTGTGTGTATATATATAGACGTATGATCATTACCATATTGCAAATTGGAACATGAATCTCTGTTTTGTAGCCTAGGAAACTTCAGTGTCAAGAAGTCTCCCAAACTGTAGTATAGACATTCATTCCCAAAAAACATATTTTTATCATCTCATGTGTTATGAAGCTAGAAATTTGGAACAACTTTTACAGATACGTATCCATAATTAAATATAAGAGGAGAAAATATAGTAAAGAGCTTTAAAACAGTAACTTCTTTTGCTCAAATTGCTGATGACTACCTGAATACTAACTTTAGCCCGCTGAAGCTAACGCTGGAGCATTTTGTTGAATTTTGCTTTAGAGTGTGCTTTGAATCTAAACTGACCAACCATAAAAGTGCGAAATCTGATTTATTTAATCAGATTTCTCTTTTACTGATACAAAATGTGATGCCTGCTTTTAATCTGAACTGACAAATTTGAAGGGGAAAGACTGATTCTTAAAACATGTGAGAAGGTAAATCTAGGTGAATCTAGGGAGAAATGCTCCTTTCTGCATGTCAGTTCTTCACTCCTGTTTTTGCCAAGTAAACTTTGGGCAGTTTTATGACTGTAAAGAAATGAGCCAAATTAACTCTATTTTTCCCTTCTTTAAATAACAGAAAATAAAAAACTTTCCCCCCTTCCAAAGAAGCACAAAGCAACAGAAAAGAATCCGCCTGATACGCTGTGCATACAATAGAAAGAAGTAGCACAAATTACGGAAAACTTGGGGAAAGAATGGCATGCTTGAGATTATTTTTTACAATGACTTAAACCCAAGAGAAATGCCCTGCTATAAAAATGCATTTTAAGAATTATAGAGAACAAAGCTCTAACACAAACAAAGTTGAAAACATTTCATTATAAATATTGCAGTAACAAAGCAAACCAAACAATTGGAATAACTTGTAGTACTAACAGCTCCTCTGGACTAGTTGTATGCAAACTTATTATAAAAAACTCTAGCTATTAGTCCAATCCTATTTGCATTTAAATGAATGGAAAAATGCTAACAACTTTTTTCAATCAAAATTCAGATCAAACACAAATAAAAGTAACAAAAATTATTACTGATGAGCTTAGTGCTTGGTGGGAAAAACCTGCTATGCTGAATAACAGGTTTTAGTTTTACTTTAGTTTGGTTTAGGTCTTAGGATTCAGAATAAAGCCTGGTTTTCAAAGTCAGTTATATCTATCACAGTATGTTGGATTCATCCCCATATGTTATTTGCACACGGTTTGCTTGATGACACTATATGTAATAACTTCCGAGCACTTTGAGAATTTCAAATAGGTATCCAAGAAACACATCATACATAGAACTTCATATTCCTAGCTATTGCAAAGAGTCACTGGAACTTCTGAAAAGATCTTCTCAAGGAGAGTAAAATGAGGAAATAGTTCTTTTGATTCCAATAGACGTTTTAGTAAATAAAGAAAAATGGGACAAATTATTTTTAAAAAAACCATTAGAGACACCAAAATATTGATTAAGCTGCTATGAGTAAGCTCTTGAGAACCCAAGCTAAAAGAAGTACTAATAATCAAAAGAAAGTCTGTTACAGCAAAAAGTGTTATGGTATCAATAACTGTTAATGAGCAACTTCAGCAGCTACTTGCAGCAAAAATAAATCATCTGTCACCTTCAGAGAGCTGTGGTTCAAGGCTATCTGAAAAGTAGCGTAAGAGGTATAGGAAAGCTAACTGAATTGCTAACAAAACCTTGTCCATCAGCTCACTAATTGAATACTTTCACTAGCCAAAATAGGTCCCATGCTCACACTGGGTTTTGCAGTTGCTGACAAACGTCATGGCTAGAGTATCAAATCCTGTTCACCAAATTAACAGGAACAGCAACTCTAAAGTCAGACTGGATCTTGTAGACTCAGACTAGATATAAGGAAGAAATTTTTTACAATGAGGGTGGTGAAACACTGGCACAGGTTGCCCAGAGAGGTGGTAGATGCTCCCCCCCTGGAAACATTCAAGGTCAGGTTGGACGGGGCTCTGTGCAACCTGATCTAATTGAAGATATCCCTGCCAAAGGCAGGGGGGTTGGACTAGATGACCTTTAAAGGTCCCTTCCAACCCAAACGATTCTATGATTCTATGAATCTAAGTCAGCATATAAAAAAGATATGTGGGATTTGGCCTCAAGAGATGAACAGGATCTGACCTAATTAGTGCTTATCCAGGATTGATTTAGATTTAACTTGGTCAAAAACAGAGTCAGCTCATTTACTTCCAGCTGAAATTTACTTTCAGCTCATTTTGTCATAATACATTTATATTCTGCTAGCACGATGTGCAAATAAAGTATTTTCTTTAAAGCAGTAGAATATTGCCTATACAAAAGAGAAAGCCCTAGCACAACCCTGCACCTCCCCACATACGCATCATTTGGCTTTAGTACTATGTCTTGCATTTTTGCTGTGCTTTCCCTAAAAAAAATCTCAAGGTCATCCTGAGGAAGGAAAGAGATGCACTTTGGTAGGTCTTTCTAGTTTCGTGCTGACTTCCAGCCACCACTATTTCAAGCCTGTTGTTCACATCACATCAGTATCTCTTCTTGCAGAACACCTTTTTTGGAAGTGTAGCTATTCCTTCCAGTCCAGAGGAGGTATGTTTGGAAACACAGAAAGCAAGGAAGTAACTCAGTCTCTTTATGCAAGTATAATTGGTGAGTTTAAGGGAGTGCTGTTGTAAAACTATTTCCCTGTGACCTATTTTTGTAATCAAACTGCTGCCAATAACAGTGAACATAAAACTGAAGAGAGAGAGTGGAAGAGAGAGAAAGAGCAGAAACACAAAGAAAACACTTTAGAAAAACAAATCAAGAAAATATCCTAATTCCAACACAGTTACAGTCTCACTGGGTCTTAGCAAGGAATTTTATACATATTACATTGCATATGATTGAGACTTCTACACAGCATTTGAAACAAAGCTCAAGTGTGGAAATATCTCCACAGAGGCAATGTTTCATTACACTTGTACAGAAATATGATTGGAAGAGACTTCTTGGATCACAAGGCCAATTTTGGACAACTGGTGGCAATCAAGTCTTTGGAAAGAAAATGCCAGTTTTCTAGAGTGAATTCCCTAACACAGCTCAAGTCTGGAATGTGTTCATACATGACAGTGGTTATGGAGTTTTGCTTCCGCTAAGAGACCAAGCTGATGCTGAAGGAGCCTGTAAAAGCATTCAACTGAGTCAGTGTTAATCATTTTTTTCTGAGATCTGTCCATTTGTTTCAACATTGAAGAACCACTAATTCAGCAAAGCTGATGTTAAAGAACTCCTGCAGGTAGAAAATGAAGAGGCTGCCCCTGCAAGTCATTGTATTTTTTGCTCTTCAAGACTTTTGACCCAAGAAAAGCAGATTATTAGTCACTGGAAAACATCCAAGGACATGATATATCTCATTTTGTTTGGGTTCTGTTGACTTTCAGAGAATTCTCTGTTCAAACAGTCAGCTTATATTAATTTAAATGATCTGAAGTACTGACTGTAGATTTGAGAAAACAATGTCATAGCCTCAGACAAGCTGTGTTATGTTTGATACATAGCAAAACAGTAACCTTTTATATAGTTTTGCAAAAGTGAGAGTTAGTATGCGTGAAGCATCAGTTCCATTTAAGAAGCATCATGGGCTCTTCATTAGCGTAAATGCCTATATATAGTACAGCCACTAATGTAAAATTGCCAAAAACTTTTAGCAAGAAGGATGTAAAACAATTTTTTTTAATTTCTGCTTCATTTAATTTAAACATTTTACATCTCTCATTTGTGAAGTGAATATTAAGTGAAAAAACCTCAGCATTAAACTATACACACAGATCAATCAAGTAAACTGCAGGCTCATTTACACTTTGTTTATAAGTTCTTTCCTGAAGTCAGAACTACACAGACGTCTCCAAATTCAGGATAAACCCACAGTCGGTCTACCCTATGAATCACACACACAGTTTCTTCTTTCACACACAGGAATGTAAATGCAGAGTAACACCAGCAAGGTCAATGTGAAAAGAGAATTTTAGTCATAGTCTGAGTATTTGGGTTCAGCTTTCTGATAGTTGGCACTACTGCAGGGTGCAGCAGAAAATACTCAGGAACCAAGCAGTGCTTGTTAAGATTGAGCAAATTCACTCTTTTGTTCCCTCAATGAAAATTATGGATGGCAGAGAGCTTTTCATCATTACAGTGCCAAGCCCTTTGAGGGCAAAGCTAGCTATAGAATATAGATGATGAACTAAGATTTAACATCTTCCCAGGTGCTGAACATTCAAGGGGTCTTAAACTTTATGTTGGCCTACTTGTGAGCAATACAGATCATTTTAATAAATACATGGTGCCTATACCATTGAACGTTACTTGCCTTGTCATTTCTTTATCACTCTTTTCTTGGAGGAAATTGTTTCCCAAATTTTTAACCTTGCAGGTTTCTTTGGGCCAAATTGTAGTTACATCAGTAACATGACCAGTGTCATTCATGTCTTCTATAATCAAATTCTTCTGTTTGCAGACAGCTGACAGAAGTTTACAACTAAATGGTAGCTGAGCAGTGCAGAATAACTTTGTGAAGCACCCTACAACAAAGAATATATCTCTCCCTAGTAAATAGCTCTATTGATTTCTCATGGTCAAGACAACCCCTTGAGTCTAGTTAAATAAAATATTTTTCTTAAACAGTTGTCTATTTTTCTTTATGTTGTATTTTAAATTGGGAGGGAGTGGGATTTGTATTTATCTAGGAACCACGTAGAAAATCTGAAAAATAGGTATACAAATTAAGTATTTTTCCCTAAGAAAAACAATATCCATGTAAAACATCCCTTATGTTCCCTTTTACTTGCGTTCCAGTGCAGAGGTTTAGCAAGTTTATTCCATGGTATGAATATGGAACTAATGCCAAAATATTTATATGGCCCATAATTCACAGACTCATTTCATCAGCTCATCATAATCATTATTTTTGGATTGCTTTGACAACAAATTTGACAACAGCACTGCGGAGCTTAAGAAAAAGAAATATTTTGCACATTCCTTGTTGGCTCAACTTCATTTTTCAAGAAACAGACAAATGAAAAATTTACATTGAGTGCTCTCTCCTGAATTTCTGTCCACATGACACTAGTTTTTCCCCATTTGTTAAGAATGTGATCGGTGCTTTTAATCAGGGGACATCGTAACACGCTGAAGAAAGAGAAAGTTGTATTAGGAAGCAGTTGTATTCTGAGGCAGTTAGGAAAACTGCTTCTTAGTTTGGGACACACGAACAAAGCTCAAGCAAGTATTATTTTTTGTAAACCAGAATTAGTAGACTGATTATTTTTTAGTTTTACTACAAATCTAGTTAAATACAGCAAAGTACTACAGACAATTCTGAAGAGATGTAAATACCTCTAAAATGAATTTTGCTGTTATAATGTCACTTATTTAGATATAACTTAAAGAAAAATCTGTGCAACTCTGAGCACAGCTCAACCTCTGAATTAGGACAAATTTAACTACCCTCTTTTGACACTTCAAATGATTCTAAGAAGTTACATGGGCCAATAAAAAAAATCCTTTCCACTTAGAATTTTGAGTTTCAGTAATCTTTTTTTTGTTCTGTTGTAGAACTTTTTTTAAAAACAATTGAGAAATAACACAGAACTTCACCCACTATAAACAGAGGGACCCTATATATAGCTCATGGCCGACATGCTCACTGGAGCTGAAGACGACCTCAGATTCAAATCTTTGTCTTGCTTCATTCTGACTTAGATCAGAGGCTTAAGTCTGTGCCATTCTGCTCTCCAGAACAGAGAGACTCCCTTTTAGCATTATCTGACTTTGTAAAATATTAACTGATTCAGCCCACTGGACTAATCCTAGTCCAACAATCAGGGAATTCCCATGGGACATAGGATACCTGCACCTAGTCCTGGTTCAGAATTTGGACTAATTGCTATGATTCACCTCTTTTTCTGTTTTTCTAGAAAAAAATGCTAGTTTGGGCTTAGGAAATCTTTGCAGTAATGATAATTTTTGAACATTTCACAAAATACCTTTTCTTTCAAATGAAAAAAGGTAGCCCATTGAAGATGTCAGAGAACACCAGAGCAAACCTCACTGCCCAGAATGGCATACCACCAGAGATGCTAGTGTGCAACCCAGAGGTCTCATGTTGGCTCAATACAAGACACTGTTTTAATAAAGGATAAAAAATTGAAGATTGCATTAAGAGCTATCACTGCAATACATTCCTGTTTTCTCAGACACAGCTTTGGCCAATTTCATCTTGGTTATTTTCTGGGAATACAGAGGGTGTTGTGGATGCTTTCTGGTGTCATGATTCATACGTTTCCCTCCCTCCAAGAAAACCCTGAAACAACTCACAGTTAATATGAAATAATTTTACTGGAGTTTTATTTGCAACAGGGCATGTCCAGAAAAGAGAAAGAGGTCATGGAGGTTCACAGGTAGCCAGAGGAATTCTTTCTTTTCAAACCACAGTTTGTTTCAGGATAACTTTTCAGAGAGACAGAGGTGTAGCACGCTTCTATGGAGAGTGCAGCCCTGTATTTCTTACTTAACTGTAAGATGATGCAGTCTTCTTAGAAGAACACACCTGTGGGCAAAAACTGAGCTCCAGGTATTTAGATACATTTTAACCTTGAGAAAGAGAGAAGGACTAAACTCAAAATGCCAACTGCCCAGACAAGTCAATATTCTCCTTTCTTTAAAGCTCCTTATTTCCTCCTTCTAAACGGATACTTATTTAATGATAATGATATTCTGATTCTGAAGGCGTTGCAATTACACTGTATGGCATCCTGCCAATTCACCTCCTGATGCGGCAGTCTCACTCAGCCGTACAAGGGCTTTGAATTCTCTGCTCCCATCTCCTCTGTCACCCACACAAAACAAGTGCAGCTTTGCCCTTTGCACTTTCTTTCCATCAAATTCTCCCATGTGGTTTTTTTTTTGTTGTTCTTGTTGCTGTTAGCTTGGTTTAGATTACAACTTGATCCCACATACTGAGTGCTTTTAGAAGAGACTTCTGAAGATGAGGGAATATTTTGAAACCTTTCCCCATCCAGAAGACGCTGCCTAGAATGAGAATCTTGTCACTAGGAAACATTTAAAGAGACATTATCAAAGCTACAGGTCCTAGCCTTAAGAAAATGGAAACAAAGAAATAAGAGACATAGCTAAAGAAGATTTTCTTAACCTTGAAATTTCCCTCACCAAGCCATATCCTGCAGTTTATCAAAGAGTATTGTTGCAGCATAGGGAGAACAATGAGTATTAGTTGAATAATCAGGATAGATTATTAAAATATATACAATCAAAGTCTGTACCCTACAGCAAGTCATAAAGAAAAGCAGCAATCTGGAGCTTAAGAAATGTTTCTAGCTTTGTCAGTAAGACTTTATTATAAACACAAAACATAGGCTGCTAATTAAAAAAGCTACAACTAAGCATTCTCCCTCTCTGCAGGGATTTTTTCTATACATGCTTTAACATTCAGAATTGTGATCTTCATAAAAAGTTCTTTAAGCATCTGGGGCTACAGGAGACTGACTACAGGGTCTTTGATTTCCCTTATTCACACCCAGTATCTAGAACAAGTTCAGAACAATAAGCACTAAGAAGTGTGTCTTCAGTCCTTGCCCCGTTCTTGTTTTCTTGATGATTTCAAGAACCTTCTACATGGCATCATGAAAACTAACAAACACAGAAAATCAACTGGAAATTCTGACAAGGAGCACCACTGCAGGTTCCTGAACCACACATGTGTTTTTCTGAGGTTCTCAATCCCTATGATTTCTAAGTAATGCAACAGCAAAAGCAAAGGAGCTTGTTGATATCTACATAAAGAATAGTCAGAGAGAAAGGTACTGAAGGGTAAAACAAAAAACAAACAGAAAAAAAAAACCCTATCAAACTATTTTCCATTTTCATTTACAAAAGAAGGAAAAATGCACACTTTTTTTACCTGAGTGGGAAATTTTGCTTCTGCGTTTACTGATGATGCTGAATTTTTATGTTTAACTTCTGGTCAGGAATATACTTTCGAGAACCACATAATCCTGCATAATACCTGCCTTTTGTGTTGCATTTAGAGCTTTCAGTATGAGCAATCATCATTAAAATGTATACAAAGAATCAGGCTAGTATCTTTGCTCTTCTGACTGATACTAAGCTTATGAGCACCTAGCATGCTCTTCCAGACAAGCTTCTTTTCATTACTTACCTAGACAAATGTTTTCTTTCCTCCCAAAAAACTTCAAGTTAAGATTTGCTTTCCATTCAGTTTCCTACTCTCCTTTACAAATACATGTAACTCCAAGGGTCTCAAAGTTCTCTACTTCTTCAGCTGCAGCATTTTTAAAACAGCTTATGCTAGAATAACCATTTAGTCATGTCACAAAGCAGTCACTGGCTAAGCCAAGATCTGAACTCAAAAGGCCTGAATAAGAAATCTGTATTTACTGTGTGTCTTTAATAGCAGGTTCTTCAGCCTGAAAAGACAATACAGGCACAAGTAGTCAATCTGAAACTGACTGCACAGGAAGACCACAAATCTGTATTCTATACTGATATGGGAGATTACTACAGAAAATACAGTTTTTAGAAGTCACTAACTGTAAAAGCTGGCTTTTGTTTGCATTCTTTTTCAAATACCAAAAGACAGTCTTCCTAAACTCAATGGAAGTGGAACAGATTTAACGATGGTAGCAAATTGGACTGTATATTCTTTCTAAATCAGAAAATCCACAATGTTACTGAGGGCATTTGAGACTTTGTTACTGCTTAGACTCTGTTTATATACACATGCTCACATAGGCATGCATGTACATCACACACACAGAGCTTGTATTCACATAGCATTAATCTTCAGTGTAGTAAATGCACTGAAACACGTTACAGAGCACTGTTGCTCTCCCAAGCCATGGCCCAGCATTAAAAAGAACAAAATATGGTGAGCTGAACATGGTGTGGACCCAGAGATACCTTTGTTCCCTCTTCTAGATGCAACAGTGATAGCATTATAAAACAGACAGTTGCAGCGGAGATGATAGATCTGGGATAGCTCAAAGCCATCTTGAAGATGGCTTGCAGACTTTTCCACCCTTCTACCAAGAGATCTCAGCAGTGGCCAGCAGCAGAATTATGAAGGGCCTAGTATGCACATGGAAGAGGAGGCATATAATTTTATGCTACAATCATATATTAATTTATCCATACATATTTATAGGTTTTTCTAATCTAGAAGGTGCACCTTCTTTCCGCCTGTCTAATATAGCAGCCATCTCTACCAGAACAAGACACAGCACAAATAGCAGCCCTTCTCACAGTTAGGTGTGGTAAACGTTAGGTGCGATAAGAAGGGCTTTTCGCAGAGCTTTCTGCAGATAAAGGTTCTTCACGATGTCTTCAAGTTTCCCGTTCAGGCTTTAGTTTAAAAAAAAGCTACTTTGTTTCACATGATGAAAGGTGCCCTACTTACTGAGAAGACAAGTTACTTTTTGCTGTTTTGATTTCCTGCTGGCCAAGATGTACAGATGTTTTTTTTTAAAAAAAAAAAAAAAGAAAGAGAGAAAAAAAAGGACAGATGACACTGAAGTACAGAAGAGATTAACAGGGTCACTAGCTTGCACCCTGGGGTCTGGTTGAAGGATTCCTGCTTCTTAAAACTGCGAGTAGTGAGAGATGACGGACTCATCACTCAATGAAAAGTGAGTTACGACTTTGCAGTATGAACCTACTTGGCTGCTTTCCATTGCCTTGGCTCTTCAGGATGTAAAGGCTCATGGGAAAGTGCTACTTTGATGTTTTGCTGAATTTTTCTGTGGAACATATTAGACATGAGGCGTATCAGATGATACAAGTTCAACGCATCTGGGCTAAATTCACAGTTGGTATTGATGATTTTCTGTGCTGCTTCAGGTGACATTTTAAGCAGGTTATTTAATGTGCTAATAAGCATAAAACCAAGAATATCTGACTAGAAACAATAGGTCTTTTGTAAAAAGATGTAGAACATGGAGTCACACTAAACTCAACAGGTATTAGGCTAAGATATACACAGAATTATCTAAGGACAGTTGAGTAGTGTGTTAGCATCTTCATTATGCCAAGAAGACGACAGAAGCTGTGCTAACAATACAGAAATGTGGCAAGAGCTGCCAAAACATGTGTCATGTGAGATGCAGGACATCTTACACCTGGCATGAAACTGGTCCTTGAACAGAGTAACTGCAGTGCAATATGGTGAAAAAACCCTTTATAAAATTGGCATGGAAAGGCACCATATTCATTGGGGGGGGGGAGGAGAAGTTAGTCCTGCAGCCTAGATTCTTTTTTGTCTTGTATTTTGTCATGCTATCTTTGCAAACAAAAGATTATGCTTACCTATATTCATATCTTATTGAATATCAGAAAAAGGAAAGCAGATCATACCAAGTAGTTTCTGGTTTGGAGAATAAAGAACAAATTTTCTTTAAGGCTTCAACCTCTAACGATATCCATGTCCCTTCTAGGTTCTAGCAAGTTTCTAGGGATAGAGAGAGAAATTCAGGCTTCTGTGAGCTTTTGGTCTTGCAAAGAGCTTCATGGCATAATGCTGCTGGGCTCATGTCAGTCCATATAAACAGATGGAGATAAAAAAAAATCAGGCAAATTTAATCTTCAGATGAATTTGTGTCTTCCATAAACAAACTTGCAGTCTGCTTACAGAGACAAAACAACCTCCTCTCAAATCCCACCACTCTCTCAGTTCCTGGTTGACTCCTGATTCCTGTGCATCATGACCTAGAAGAGAGTAAGGAAAACTGACTCTCCTTACCTCCAAGAATCTCTTCTGAACTGTTTTTTGTTTTCTTTTTTCCTGTCTAAGTGCCAACCTTGTCATGTGAAGGGTTCGTCAGGATGCAGAGACACAATCCATGGAAGCTATTGGGATGCTGCAGGCAGGCTATCCTAGGGCATTCCCTTCCAGCACCCTTCCAAAGCCCTTTGGACCAGGCTGTCATCCAAGTAGGGCTCTCTCCTGCCAACAGTTATGCAGGAATAGCTTTGGACACAGGTACCTTGGATGGTTAAGACAAGAAAGAAGCATCCTGGTTTGGCACAGCTGTTTGCAGCTTGGCTATTTGCTTTATGCACCGTGCTATGCTGCTGCTGCTGTCACGGAAAAATGACCTTTGTTAAATGAACATACTCTCTGTATCTTAACAACTGCCACCTTGCAGGAAAAGCCAATGAGTGTCAGTTAGCAAATCTGGTGACAGATGAGCAAGGAAAGAAGGAACCAGACTGTTCTGAACTTTAATGGCTGCAAAGAGCCAAGAAGGTCAGGAGGAATATGGTCTGGGCATTAAAATAATCCTGCCTGATTCCCAAAAAATAGCAAATCTGTTGAGTAAAGGAGGTACCATTTTTAACTCTAATTTCTCCTACCATAACCACATTTTAACAGTAAGCACAGCAGGCTTAACTAAGAGGTCTGAGAGAAATTTCCAGGTTTTGAAATCATAAGTTCCATTTTTAAAGCTTATATATTTCTTCATATCCTTTTACTGAAGCTAGAGCATTAACTGCATGCTCTGGAGCAAATTTGCTGGCTCCATTTCCACAGATCGCTGAGGGTTATTTTACCTCATTTGATACTGAGCCTTTCTACCACATAATTCAGGTAATAAAAGAACACTGAAACACATCACAGTTTACAAAAGGAAGAAAAAAAATAAAGCTAGATAATGAAGCAAATTTCTCTCCCATTCACTTCAAAATGAGAAAGACTGCTTTTAGAGGGTTGACACAGTTTGAAGCACACCTTATGACTGAGACTATACCTGGAAGGCTGTGGCAGTCACAGTCATGCAAAAGTAGTTCAAATCTGGTGAGTCAACGAATGGTTACGGGACTGGTGCCACAGCCAGGGGTTCGGCCACTTAGACCATGGGACTCACTTTGGGAAACCTAGTCTACTGGGGGCTGATGGAGTCCATCTGTCAGAGAAGGGGAAGAGCATAGGCTTGTCAAGCTGGTGAAGAGGGCTTTAGACTAAAGTTGCCGGGGGAGGGGAACCTCAATCCATCCCACTCCTACCAGTTTGATGCCAGTACCAGCAATAGATGCCCAGAGCCTGGAGAAGGATCACAGGTCAGCAGGAGAGCGCCTGAAGAGCGGCACACTTAAATGCCTCTATGCAAATGAATGTAGCATGGGGAATAAACAAGAGGAGTTGGAGATGTGCGCACGCCTGCAGGGCTACAATCTTATTGGCATCACAGAGACATGGCAAGATGGTCCTATGATTGGAGTGTGGGAATGGAAAGATACAGGCTCTTTAGGAAGGACAGGCAGGGTAGATGAGGAGGGAGTGTTGCCCTCTATGTCAATGACCAGCTGGAGTGCATGGAGCTCCACCTGGGGATGGATGAGGAGCCGAACGAGGGCTTATGGGTCAGGATTAAAAGGAGGGCAGGGACAGGTGACATTACGGTGGGGGGTCTGCTAAGGCCACCCGACCAGCAAAACTGAGCGGATGAGGCCCTCTATAGACAGATAGGAGCAGCCTCACATTCACAAGCCCTAGTCCTCATGGGGGACTTCAGCCACCCTGATATCTGTTGGAGGGACAACACAGCAGGGCATAAGCAATCTGGGAGGTTCCTGAATGCACTGATGATAACTTCCTTCTCCAAGTGATAAAGGAGCCAATGAGGAGAGATGCTATGCTGGACCTTGTTCTCACCAACAAGGAGGAGCTGGTGGGAAATGTGAAGCTCAAAGGCAGCCTTGGCTGCAGTGACCATGCAATGGTGGAGTTCAAGATCCTTAGGGCACCGAGGAGGACGCACAGCAATCTCACTACCCTGGACTTCAGGAGAGCAGACTTCGGCCTCTTCAGGGATCTGCTTGGTAGAGTACTATGGGACAAAGCTCTGGAGGGAAGAGGGCCCCAAGAAAGCTGGTTAATATTCAAGGATCGCCTCCTCCAAGCTCAGGAGAAATGCATCCCGACAAAGAGGAAGTCAGGCAAAAATGCCAGGAGGCCTGCATGGATGAACAAGGAGCTCCTGGACACACTCAAACGCAAAAAGGAACCCTACAGAGGTGGAAGCAAGGACAGGTATCCTGGGAG
>NW_009232348.1:0-16515 GCF_000690835.1 Fulmarus glacialis
GAGGAGAGGGGTCCCGGTCTGGCGGTGCTTCGCAGCCTCC
The DNA here is from genome assembly GCF_000690835.1 of Fulmarus glacialis. Classification (NCBI taxonomy): domain Eukaryota; kingdom Metazoa; phylum Chordata; class Aves; order Procellariiformes; family Procellariidae; genus Fulmarus; species Fulmarus glacialis. Next base: position 41 of record NW_009232348.1, read on the forward strand.
CTTCTTCCGCGGAGGCCCGTGGCCGGGAGGGGGCGGGGCCCTCGCCCCCTCGCCTCGACCTTCTGCCCCGACCACATGCCGCCGGTGAGCGGGGCCCGGCTGTCCCGGGGTGGTCCCGGGATTAGCTCTGGGCCGTGCAGACATGCCGTCTTGGTCGTCTTGGGTGTGCTTTGCCTTGTGTAAGTTATCTCCCTCCTCCCTCAGACGGGAGGGTGCCTAGGTTTGCCGAAGTGTATAGCCTGTTGAGAACACTGCTGAGGAACTCTGATCTCATCTAATCTAGGAGCCTGTGTGAAATGAAGTTGCACTGAAAGCAGGATAAATCAATATGCTGTGTTCTGCCACTGTGTTTCTGTCTCCAGAGGCAGTGATCTTAGTCTTAAAGTATGCTAGCAGTTGAGCTAATGTTTAATTTTACTAAGCCTCTAGCCTTTGTTCCTTGGTAACCTTTGTACTGAATGTGAGAAAACTGACACTGCAGAACACACTGTTCGATTCAGAGGAGGGTGGCTACGTATCTTGGGAACTAGAGGTTAGTGTGTTTTCAGTTAGTCTAATGGTAGCTGACACAGCCCTGAGTAAGCACTTCTGATTATGAAAGATTTGGGGTTTTTAACTGAAGTCTAAGCAGAAAGGAGTTGTGAATGTAGGATGATGCTGTGCTTAACTGATGTCTCAACACTCTTGGAAGACTTTGATTGTACTTGTGAATGGGTCCATAGGAACATATTTTGCTGTCATGTAACATTCCTTTGTCACTTCAGGAAGATGCGACTCTTCTTTAAAAGAAGACTAAGTTGAATAACTTTGCTCCCCAGTTCACTGTTGGAACATCTTTAGAATTAAGTCTTCATTATGCAACATGATTTCTGAAATTACTGGCATATCTTATGTATGAGGATACAGGTTCATAGTATCTCTTGGAATAAAGCCCAACTAGATAAACTGAGTAATGGAGACCTGTTGGTTCCAGTGTTTATTTAGCAGTAGCGCAGCCTTTAGAGTCAGCTAATTCATGAAGTTCAAAACATATGGGCTACACACTTCCTGTAAAAAGGGTGTTTACAGGGGAGTAACTTGGTCAAGCACTAGAACATGAGGATAATTGTTATCAGAACACCATCCTGTTTTGATATCAGACAACGTGACTTCTGTATTCTGTGTATAATGCAGAAGTAGACACAGTGGACATCTCCCCTCTTACTTGCAGAAGCCTCAGGCAAGCATTATGCCTTGTATGGTTTTTACATTCCAAACAGACTCTGGAACATTAAAATAGCTGTTTGAGGATTAATTTCTTTGGAGAAAGTTCTGACATTGGCCTTTCTCACAAGGAGCTAGAACCAACTAGATTCTTACCTTCTCTACCTGCATGCAATGTGGCTATTGCAGAGTGATTCCTTGTCAAATAGTTAACTTGTTAAATACTTCTAGGTTGGCTTGATATGTAAAAGTAGTTCTTAAGCTGCTTTTCAAGAGTTTCTTCTGAAGTCACATAAGTTCACTTGTCATGGAATGCAAAACTGTTATTGGAGAACTTTCTCTAGAAAGAGGGTCATAAAATAATGAATATGATAATGTGATCTAAGGATCTGAGAAGTCTAGGTGTGATCTCTATGTCATCTTGCTTTCTGTATGTCTTGGGATGGCATTTATGCTCTGGCCTGTTAAAATGGCGTAGCAGATTGTGCTTGTTGATTTCTGCTGGTCCCATTTTTTAACAGAACGTCCATTTGTTGACTGTCGGAGCCTGTACTCACTCCCTCCTTGTTAAAAAGTGTGGACTGCAGCAGTTTAAAATGTACTGGTTCAGGCATGGTGACAAACGAAACTAATGACTTCTGTTGCCATTTGTGTTTGAGATTTTTTTATCATCTGATCAGTATCCTAACAAATGTCAGATAGCTCTAGTCTCTAGGGCGTACTAGTTTATTAAACTGTTTTGTAATTAAGTTAAATAGGTGAATGCAAATTTCTTCTTGAAATAACACAAATCGTTATGTAAGTCCTTAAGCATCGTGATCAGGGATTTGTGGATTTACTTTTTTTAACCGTAAGCTTTTTGAACTCCTTATTTACAGGTCTGTTGGATAATTTTTCTTTCTAAATACTGGACAGAAGTCCCAAGTCAGGCAGCTCTCAACTGAATTTTGAAGATCTTAACTTCAAATATTGTAAGAAGTAGTCACCAACTTCTTGAAACACACTTGTAAGAAACATGGTGTCTCATACAACAAAAAGTTTTTAAATTGCAGCCTCTTAAAAAAAGATTACACAAATTCATGGACAGTAGTGAACTCCATGAACTGTTAATATCAATATCAAGAAACTGATATTAGTGTATATTTCTGTTAATTGTAATAATGATGGATACTGGGTGAGTATGGGGGGGATGGCAGAACATTGCCAAGCTCATGTGTCTTACTCAGCATCACTTCATATTGCCATAGTCAGGGTTGGAATACTGGCCTGAACCAGTAGGCCATTTGTTATGTAAATAGCTGTCCTGTTCAAGCTTCCTGAGCATGTGAAAACTAATCTTATTTCCCTTGAAAGATGAAGCATAATCACTGCTTTAGAAAACAGGAAGTACTGTATAAGTCAAGTAATACAGTGCTGTTCCTAGTTATTAGTAACTTGGGTCTTTTATGAGATCTCCTTTTCTGTGATAAATCAATACCTACATTTATTTACAGTCAAATTCTTCAATTCTCTCCAGTGTGATGATACTAGGTCTTCAGGTTATGGCAGTTCAGTTGCTATGTCCTCTGAGCAGGAGAGAGTGAGTTCAGGTTGAAATGTGTGGCTTTTAGAACCTGTATGTCAATATAAAAACCTTGTCACAGCTTGTCAAGTATCTTCTTATGGAGAATTACATTCAAAGACAAGCAGTTTTATGTTAACAATCATGGAAATACACACAAGTTTAATGTAGGCTGTCTAGTCTCAAACATTGCCTTCATAGTTTCAGGCTCTGTCATTTTTATATGAACTTGAATGAATGATATTTCTCCATCTTTTGAAGAGGCTCATGAGCCTCTCTAGGAATTAAGAAACTTAATTGCGTTTGGTGGTTTGTCCATAAACCACATTTAATAGCCTTTCAGGGACTGAATATTAATTTGCTTGAAAATATCACTAGGAAAGAATTGTTTCCTCCTGTCTCTCTAGTTAGCACCATAGACAGAAAGGGTTACTTGTTTGTGACTATTGATATTTTTTCTTAATTGTTTGACCAACCATAGTTCTGGGTTTTGCTATGCAATCAGTATCTTGAGGCTTCAGAGAACCATAAGGTAGCACTGAGAAAGGTATAATAAAGGGATGGTATCTGTTTAACTTGTATTTGCTCTCTTGTGGTGATGCTGCATTATTGTGAAGCTCATGGCAGAAAAACCTATTTTTCTGTTTACAAGACAATGCTACATCTATTGGGAAGTTACAGAAGCTTCTATAGCACAGCATTATTGCAGATAGAGGTGGGTGTGGTCTAGTACTAGCCTATTGATTATATTGAAAATGAGGGAACTCTGATGGGTTTTGGTATGACCGCAGATTAGAACTAAAACACAGGAAAGAAGCACTCTCCCTGACCTGCTTGCCTTTGTTTTACACACAGGCATGAGAATGAGTTATGGCTAGAAAAACTATTTCTTCCTCAGTTTTTTGCATAACTACCTAAACAAAAACTTCAGAGGAGATTCTTCTTTCTCATCCTCTTATGGATGAGAGGTAGGTGAAGGGGAAGCATGGTCTATGCCCAAAAGAAAAAGAATGGGAAACTAGGCCTGGAGTGGTGAAGTTACTTAACCTTATGCCAGAATATATTAAACTTGGTTATGTTCTGTTGCTTTAACTATAGCTACTAGTTCACTCAAAGTAGCAATGAAGGAGTATTTATTGTTTAAAAGACATGCTGAAAGTAGCTCATAAAAATACTTTTATGTATGATCATACTGAAGTTCATTTCACCTGCATGAGAATATTGTCCAAAGCATAGCCAGATAGGAAGACCTCAGGAGGAACTAATCTGTGTGTTAGGAGATGGTTGGACTTGTGTTAGAAGAGCTACCTCTGCAAAGTCCTGCCTCTAACTGTTCTGGTAGCTGTTGTCTTTTGCATTGAGAGTAACACTTCAGAGAGCCTAGTGAACAAGGTTAAGCAAACTTCCTTTTATGCCAAGCAGTGCTGAGTCTGGTATTAATGCAAGTAGTTGCCTTCAGAGTAGTTGATCATCATTGTGATAAGCCTCTGAAGCCATATGTTGACTTGTAGGACTGAAGTGACAAAACTGTTGTTGTATTTATCTTCAAGCTAGCCAGCCCTTTCTTTTGTAAGCTGTAGTACGTGTGGAGGACACTGATTCTAGCTGTCTGTTTCTGGCAAGCTTGGCTGTTGTTTCTCTCCTGAATGCAAGGTAGCTGATACAGGTTATCCTCTCCAAACCCTTCCAGACTCTAAAAAAACTGTCTGGGTTGCTGTGTGGAAGTTCATTATTACCCTATTGTCAGCATGTGTTACAGAACTGTAGATGTTTGGACATATTCTTTGCAGCAGTATCCTTAGAAATAAAGCTTTATCTTAAGTTCAGAAGCAAACATGAAGGAATATGGATCATTACTAACTAGAATAGTTCTAAATGTGCAGTGGTAACTTCAGGAGCTTCAAGATAGAATATTGTGAAAGAATTGGATGGACTCTGAAGCCAGTGGAGAGCTCTCATTGTTCATGGCTGATGAAAACATGATGATACAGTAACAGTATTTAGGCTTTTTCTGTGGGAAGTCAGGTATGAAATGACATGTTTCTGTGGACAAAGACATCTGATACACAATTAGCACTGATTACTGATATGAAGGCTGGCAAGCAGTTTTTCTAGACTTCATACTGAATTATACAAACACTGAGACTGGAGAGCTGAAATTGGGGGATGTTTGACTCTTGGTCTGGTTCCAGTTAGCATACTTGTATTGGCATATGACAGCATGCTGGTACAGTGCCGTTTCCTCTTCTGCTTACAGTATGCTCTGTCAGCATGCTGACTATGCATCTTAATCACAAGTTCTGGGGAGTTCAAAACAGATGGGAAGTTTGTTTTAATACCTTCAATGCATCTGATCTGGGTGCCCTCTGGAAACACTTAGCTCTGTGCCAGTTAGTGGCTGTTTCTATGCAGAAGAAAAGCAGCCCTAAGACAAACACATCTGTTTTCTCAGCCACAGCCCTCAGCAATGATGGTGTTCCTTTCACCTCAGCAGTCTACCAGCCTGAATACTGAAGACGTTAGTGAATGTTTTTGGTGTAACAAGAAAACTTAATCATATTATCACAGTTCTTGGAAGAATCTTCAAGACTTATTAGCCCTCTCACCTAGCTGGTGAGTCAGTGCTTCCCAAGGCGTCTCTCTCATGAAACAAGTGCCTACCTTCTGGAGATGAGAACTACATATATTTAAAGGCTAGTCTCTCTTGGGTGTTCTAGCAATAAAGTTGTGTCTCCAGTTTGATTGCCTGAACGTGTGAATTGCTCTCTGCTCTTCCAAGGTAGGCAGAGCGGGCAGCTAGCTTATTCAAGCTGTTAATGTCAATATGAGTTGTAGACCCTGGCTTAGCTTTAATTCCCGTCCTGCCAAAACAAGGTGAACAGCTGCAGCATGCGTATGTAGTGCAGATGGGCTTAAATTCAAGGAGAGTGAAGTGTAAGCATGTTTTCTTTGTGGGCTTTAGTCTTCATAAACCTACTTAGTAGAACTGTTAGTTGTAGCTGAAACCACCTAAGTCAGTGTATGTGCAGTGATTTCTACAAATATGCTTTGGGGGAGCTTCCAGATTGATGTTAGGTGATGCGCAGGGTAGCTGCTGTGGAGCAGACAGATGCTGTTAGCTTTATGTGCTTCCCAAACCAGTTCTTTTTGGCTCCTGTAACTTGCAGAGGAGTAGCAATCAGACAAAGTAGCTACCATCTTTCGGATATAGGAATCTAGTTATAAAATACGAGGTTCTGAAAAGCTGGTTTTTGTCAGCTTGGGTCTTCCCCTACTGAAACTAGTAATTATGTTCTTGGAGACTAGTATCCTCCAACTTAATTTTGAACTGATGACTTTACAGTCCTCTGTCCTAATACAGTTAATGATTGCCATTCAGGGCTCAGGGATAAGAACTTGATAATACTTGCCTAGTTCCCTGGTAAAGGAGTATGAAGAGCTTCCTGTGTGCCATTAACACCAGTGTGAAACTGGGGCATACACAGCCACAAAGAAATAGAGGATACAGCAGCATAATGGTCTTAGTTTTAGATGAATTAGCTATCTTATTTAAGGAGGTGGTGCAAAATAACTTGATTTTCTGCTTGCTATTGGGTGACTTTGCTACAGTCTCTTCTTTCATTGAAGAGTGTGTTAACATGGCGGAAACACCTCTGTGTGATAAGTTTATCCATGGTGGCATTATGGCATTATCGGTGAGACAAAGTGGTAACATGACCTGTTTATATCACACAGGCAGATGTTATGTAGCACTGTTGCAGAGATGCCTTGCCGAGATTTAGCAGTTCTTGAAAATCTTGGTGCATTTTACATAGTCTGGAGATCTAAATAGTTTCACAAGATCAAATGTTTGTCTCACAACTGACAAATGTTCCCTATGGTTGTGTTTTAATAAGATGAAATTTTAGGGTTCTGTGGCAAAGATTCCTAGCTGATCCTGTTCCTGTGGCTCTACTACCAGTGACACTTCAGAGGGAATAATGCTGCAGGTGAAGTAGGAAGCTGTCAAACATGTCATCACAGAAGGTAGCAGAAAGGTGACTTTGCTAGGAATGTTAGCTATATCTCTCGAGCTAATGAGGAATTAGGAGATAACCAAACTAGGATAAGAATTACTAAGTGCTCGCTGCAGGATTGTTAATCTTCCAGGTAGAGACTAAAACAGTGAGAGTCACGCTTCTTAACTTCTGAACAGTTGTCTAGTACACTCAGCTTCTAAGACAGGGAGGAGAAAGTGGGAGTAACTTTAGAACACTGTAGCAGCTTCTCAGCAGTATCAGCTCTGCTGTTTATGTAGTCTGAAGCATAACCTCATGATGAAGAAATGACCTTGTATTACTGGTTCTGCAGAATGATGGCTCATTTGGTTTCTTGTGCCTATCCGGAAAAGTGCAGAGATAAGGAAGTGACCCTGCGTAGTATCAGGTAACACTCATTTGCATAACTCCCACATTAGATACTCTAGTAAATCTTGCCATACAAATTACTGAACTGAGTATATCTGGCTGTTCTGTCTTTTCTCAAATGGCTAAACTAGTGTCACTTCTTTACAGGTGCTGTTGATGGAGTGGTTAATGGAGATGTCTATCAGGTAAGATAGAAGTATGCTGTACTTAGAATGTGCTGTTCTACTCTGAGAACTTTACCTTAATTTAGACTAATACTTCCCATTTCTTGTCTCTAACGTACTTTTATCTCATCTCTGAAGAGGAACGTCTATTCTGATAGCTCATCTCATAAAGCTGTTAATGCTCTTAATATGTCCCTTCTCTGAACTTGGAGGCAACTTAAAGCAGCAGTCCATTTTGAATTGTGGCTTAATAGGACATAACCACTGTAAGCATTCTGACAGGCTCTATGGTATGACTTAACGTTGACTTGCTGCTGGCTAATAAGCTGAAAGCATGCTCTGACTACGTAGTTTAAAGCAGAGTTTTCTGAATTGCTTGCTCTTTAAGGATAATTCATGTGTCCTGGTTGTCTTATCAAGATTGGTCTTAGAAGGAGCTGACTGAAAACATTATACACTTCTTAGTGACATAAAGTTGCATGAAATTAAGCTGCTGGCTAAATAGCTCAATCGTAGTATGAAAGTATGTTAGTCAGCCATGGTAATGACAAAAGGAGGAGATACTTGATTTATTAGTGTTAGGGAGGAATGAGGCATGCTAAGGCAATCACTGTGTTGTAACTGAATTTCACTAAGGCATTGTCATTGCCTGGTATCAGAGTTGGCTGGATAGCCCTGATTAAATGAATGCATGGGCAGGGGGCAGCATATGAGCTATACTTCTCCATAGAGTTTTAAGTGAACACTGAGCTTTGTGGAGACACAAACAGCTTTCACTGCTGCTAAAATTTTTATATCCTCACCATTGCTCTGAGATTGATGGGAAAACTGTATCTTACTGGCTCTTTGTGCTTCCTTATACAACAGAAGGTAGATGAAATATCTTGATTTTGTGTTTGCAATTCTAAGTGACGAGCTGCTTTGGTTGATAGAGCTTCCTCTTAATGAGGAAGAACAGACTGAATGGGCTGTGTGTAACTTTTGTTTTAGCTACCTATAACTAGTTTTACCCTGCAACTGGCCAATTTATTTTGTTTTGGATTGAATGTGAAGCCTGGTGCTTTTGCTCCTTCTCTTTGCATTCTCTTTATTGAGGGCTACAGGAGGTCCAAAGAGGGGCAAGACGCAGCCAAATCTGTCATTAGCTGCAGTCCATCTGGTGCTGTCAGGAGTGGTATTTCTCAGGTCTGTTAAGAGTAGGGTGAACCAATAGAAGTTGTTGGACTTGGAGTATCTTCTGTGGCAAATAGCACAATATTCATCAGCTTTGCGAATCTGGTGTATTAATGATAGGCCTATTCATTGCAAGCCTTTAAGCTATTATATAGCAAGAAGTATGCTAGTACTCATGCTGTTGTGATACTTAAATGTTGAAATGCCTCTTGTGTTCTAAGCTGCATACAACAATTCAAATCCTCTGATGTCTGTAAAGGACGCTGGCTTTTAAGTTTGCAAATGTCTGAAGTAGACAAATAACATTAAAAAACATTTTAAACTCCTATGCACAAAACCATAAAAAAAAGATTACTTTCACAGCAAATATTTAAAGTGAAATGAACTGGAGGGTCTCTAGGCCTACGCTGCATAGTGAGGTGCTAGGCATTGTCTTCTGCTTTCTTCAGGCATAGAGCTCTGGCACAGTTTGACTTCCCAGTCAACTTGAATTTGTGTTTGACCCCTGACTGCTAGAGGCAGTCCTGAATTAATTTGCTTCAATCCTGCTGCAATTTGTGGCAAGACGTTTTTCATGTTAATGGAGGAAATGCGGTATAACATCAGATGAATGTGTAATGTGCTCAGTTCAAATAGAGTCTAATTTTATGTAGGTTGCAAGCAGTTATTTGAAATACTCAGTTGTCATGTATAAATGACATTACTATTCCTTCCCTTTAAGGAGAGTAATGGTCCAACGGACTCCTATGCTGCCATATCCCAAGTAGATCGACTGCATTCAGAACCGGAGAGTATTCGTAAGTGGAGGGAGGAGCAAAAGGAGCGCCTGGAGCAACTTGGTAAGGAGGGTGTTTGTTGCAGTAGTGTTATTGCTTGTGAATAACATAGCGGTAGCTTCTTAAGCAGCAGAATTCTCAACGATGGCTTGTGGCTCTTGGGAATCTAACATGCTTCTTGAGTTTGAGCAGCAAGTCTGGGTGAGTCTTCCAGTAAGCAGACTTAATACTGGTATAGGAGTCAGCAAGCAAGTGGCTCTCTGAACCTTAGGAGTATTCATGTGGCCTGCCCTTTACTTACAAATAAGCTGACAGAAAATGAACAGCTTTTATCAGCAGAAAAGAGTGAATAAATACTGCAGCCATCAGCATTTTTTTCAAAGGATAAAGATTGCTCATTTTATAATTGCTGAGGCCATCTGTTGTCACATGGATCTTAGTCTAATAGCTATGTTAAGTAATGGACTAGTAACTAAACTAAATACAGCTGTCAAATGCAGTGATATCTACCTGTGGACAGCTTCTAAGAGCCTAGAAACTGGTGTGCTTTCTCCTTATATTAGGGAGGAGGCTTTGTGTGAAATTGTTAGGACAGCACCTTCTGCACAATGTGATTCTGGTTAGAGCTGAGCCTGTTGCTCCTCTTCTGGGCTAGTTATAGTGGATGAGCTTGTCCTGAACTGTAGGCTGGGTGTAAAGGCATGCTGAGTGCCAGGCTCCCTCACTTTGTCTAAGCACAGAGGCTTTACTGAGCTTTGTTCTAGCACTAGCATGGCAAGGTGACCATTTCTATTTTTGAACAGTTTGCCAACAGACTTACTGAATCTGAATTAGACTACAAATGCCTATCCTAAACTGAAGAGGCCTGTCCCAGTTATGCAGCACCGGCATTCTGTTTAGCGAATCTTCTGAATGTTCATGGTATTTAGAGTTCTCAATCAGGCCTAAATCAGGAAATCTCCTAACCCTTATCTGAGTAGATCAAGCAACTGTCTGCATTAGAGTGCACCCTGAGCCATCAGCTGAAATGTTAGCAAGATCCAGCTGGAACAAGCATGACTGACAAATCAATTCTTAAATCTTCAGATGCGAACTCACGAAAGCAGGAAGCAGAATGGAAGGAGAAAGCAATAAAGGAGTTGGAGGAATGGTATGCAAGGCAAGATGAAAAGCTCCAGAAAACAAAAGCAAGCAACAGGTAATGTTTCTCCAGCCAGCTGAAGAGTTACGAAAGTAATAGGGAGATATGAAAGGCTATGAAAATGGGGGAGAGAGGTTAGAATACTTCTAGTATGTCCTAAGGCACTAGTCCTTCATTAAAGTAACCTCTCCTACTAAGAAATGGGTCTCCAGTGGTAGACTATCTCTTTAAGTTTTCTTAGAATCTAGATTAAATGTCCAAGAGTAGCAAGAGAAAGCATTAAGATAATGAACCAGAATTACTGAAGATTCCTTAAGACACAAAGTTTGAACGTGGCCAGAAAAAGTTTTAGTTTACCCACTTGTTCGCATGCTGCTAGCTGCACAGGTTTTCAGTGACTGTAATTACCTACCTTGAGACTAGCAGTCTTGCTTGCTATCTTTAGAACACATGGAAGTGGCCTTCTAGTTAGTCTTTGCTACAAGTTATTTCATCAGATATCTTAAAACCTTTGGCTGCTCCTTTTGGAAGCATTTGAGAAATAACCTGACTCAGTTCTGCTAGTGAAGAACTAAATGCTGACTGTGTCTGTGTTGGGTTTGAATTGTCTAGTTATGGGCCCTGGGGCAGAAACTAATGACTTGGCTGCTAGTCTAGTAAGCTCTTATACTTTCTTAGAGGTTCCCTGTGGAATTTTGACTTCAAGCTATGTAAAGGTAAATATGATAGTACTGACTTAATACCACTTAGATCTCTACTTCTGACCTAGGGCTGCCAGTGTCATTCTGTCCAGGTAATCATCAGGGCTGTTTTATACTTTGGGAACCCACAGACTTCAAGATGAACTGTTTTTTTGAAAGGCCAGCAGGTTTGTCTTGAGTAAGAGTCCTAGGTAGACTCTACTTCTTACTAAAGGAAGAAAGGAGGCCTACACTTCCTACAAAACTATGGATTTGACACTTCTGTTCACTGAGGTACAGTCTTTTGTTTGGGCCAAGAAAGGGAAACAGGATTGGCACTTTTCTAGTTGATGGCCAGAGCTCATGATACCCCCATAGCTTTATTGTGGCCCGTGTTTGAGTGCAGGGTATGCATTCTGGAGTAGGGTCCATTTAACAAGTGTTGCGCAGAAGGAGTGGTTGGCATTCTCATCAACCTGGTGAAATCTCTCTCCTAATGGTAGCTTCTGTCCCCTGGAAGTAGCCTAATGCTAACACTGGGACTCTAGTCCTAAACTAGCTGGTCCCAACTTCTAGGATGTAGCAGAGCTTTTGTGTTGCCCCTCTGAGTCGGGGGCTTAATTGATACATTCCATGTGGTAGCTGCTTTCCTGTTACAGTAAGTCTAGGTGATACAAGGTTAATGTGCTTGTTAAAACTGCCTTCAGCTGTGTTCCGTACTTCTCATTCTTATCTCTTTTCTCCTGCCTGCTTGCCTGCCTGTTGGACTACTTGCTACCTAGGGTGGCAGATGAAGCTTTCTACAAACAACCCTTCGCTGACGTGATTGGTTATGTGTATGTTGCTTAACTGCTAATTCTGTTTGCTAGTCAGCTAGGTAACAAGGAGAATCAGAAATAGTGCTGAATATTTGAAGGTGACTTCTGAATATTTCAGGGCAGTGTAAGTTAATATAAGTAAACAGCCTTTACTTTTTGGACTGACTCTGATCTGTAGTATTAAGTGCTGTTTTCCTGCAAGGATCACATACACTGCAGAACATCCAGCACTTTCAGATTAAGTCATGTAGTGTACATAACACTGGAATTTTGGTAATGACTTCAGTAGTCTTTAGATGTGGGGGTTTACAGTTGTTTCCAGGCCAGTGAACACTGTTTAGCAGGATGCTTTGCTGGGTATGTGGGTTAGTGTCTGCAATCTCACATGGGTGCTATATTTAGACCTAGTTACTTCCACAGAGAAGCACAATGTTTAACTCTGCATTCTCTGTAATAGGCATTGAGCTCCTGAGCTGTGCTTATTTGCCTACATAATCAGAAAAATATTCAAGTAATGCTTGCACATAAAGCTCCGCAAGCCAAGGAAGGTGGAAAGGAATCACCTGCCATACATCAGGTAGAAGAGGTGTGTGCATATAGAATTAAGATGCTATTAGAGAACAGATGAAAAGTACAAAAAGGTGGTATTGGAAAATCAGCATTAGCTGCTGGGAAAACGTTTAGGAACAGCTCTGTGTAGACATTTTACCAGCCTAATGGATCAATGAGAATACAGCCATGACTTTCAAGCCCCCATGAGCATGTAGTTTCCGTGGGGTGGAAGGATTGCAGTATTCATTGGCTTGTTCATGTGTTTTAATTTCTTCCCTTAATTTGTAGACTTGAATTGAAAGATGGCCGTATCACAGATTCTAAGGTGACACCTTTAGAAGGTGTATTGGTGAGCCATGGTGTGGCTTTGAGTGCATTAATATTGAAGGTTCCCTGTGGAATTCATTACCTAACTGTAGGTGGCTGTAAACCAAGACTTGTGAAATGATGGATTTACAGGTGGTGTTTGACTTTTCTGAAGTTTCCTGGAGTTGATTTTGATAGATTTTTCCAGTAAAACCCTTATTTTCATATATCCAATGCAAATGTGCAGTGTAAGTGCTGCAGAATAAAATTTGGCAGCCTGTTTCCTGAATGTAGGCTAAGCTAGTAGTGCATGTTCAGCCAGCTGATCATCTGCATTAAACTCATTCTCATTTTCTATATTTGACTTAAACTTTCTCTCCTTGTTTCTTTTCTTCTCTTCACCTTTAAGCACAAACATAAATCATCCTTGCTACAGCCTAGAACAGTTAAGTAAAAAAATCTTCACTGCCCCTTAAAAGTGTCATGTCACATAAAGTAGCAGTGTTGTAGTGACCCTTGTCTTCAGTGGTGTCTGTAACCTTATCATCCCTGTGAACAGTGCTGAACACCCATGGGAGAGTCATCTTCACTGCTTTTTCTGTACTGCTTGTTGGAGTAGATGGATTTGGTTTGATCTCCTGATGCTTACTACTTTTGCACTCAGGCAGCTACCAGGGCCTCACAGTTCATGTAAACTAGATGCTGGAGTGTTATCCATGCATTGAAGCAATGGCAACAAAGCAATGGCAACATAGCAATGCCAAAAGGATACAGCTGAGAAGCCACTAGCACTAACCTGTACACAATGTAAAAAGCCTCCTTATAGTCTCCTTATGGTGAGAGCAGGCGAAATGTGTTTATCCTGTGAGCTGACCTCAGATGAGTCATCCCCTCTGCCAAGATATGCTTTAGTCTATGGCACCCGCAAGCATGGGATTCATGACTTAAGTTCCTTTTGATTCATGCTGCTTCACTACAGCATTGGGAATCATAAGCAGATAGTTTTATGATGGCCTGTAGGCCTTGGGGCTGATTTAAATCCTCAGATGGAATCTGTGTTAAGACATGCTTGCAGGGAGTTGTAAATTTCCAGTTGGCAAGTGTCCAATATAAGCCATCAAGTGGCAGAGGCTTATCTAGTTAAGACTTGGGCATTTCTCCAAAAATAAAATGCCTGCATAGGAGTACCTTACTTCCTGGCAGTTTATGTGGTGACTCCTTAGGCAAAGACTCAATAACTGTTCTTAAACCAAACACCTGTATTCCAACATTTTACACAGCAATCCTCTGCACTGCTTGTGCATAGCATACTACTGCAACCTACTTCCATCTGCAGGGTTGGGGTAGTGGGAGCTTAAGTAGCCATAATGTCCACAAGCAGCTGTCAGGTCACATTTCTTATGAAACATGCTGAAAGAAGCTACATCCTGTAAGAGGAAGGAGTGCCTTATATGTTGGGCATTAACGCAAGGTGCATTGCATTGCTTTTAGGGCAGCTGAAGAAGCCTTTGTGAATGATGCAGAAGACATTTTTCCGGGCACTGAGTGGGAACGTGTGGCTCAGCTCTGTGACTTTAATCCCAAGTCTAGTAAGCAGGCAAAAGATGTGTCCCGCATGCGTTCAGTCCTGATCTCACTCAAGCAGGCTCCGCTGGTTCGCTGAAGGAAAGCACAATGGAAACACTACAAATGCAATATCTTAACCTTACTCAGAGAAGCTATGTTTGCAGTAATTGGATTAATTGTTTCAATGTTTTTTTGGACCAAACCTCACGATGTATCTAGAGCTGATCATTGATTGCATGTTCTTCCTCATGTTTCCCTTCTGTGTCTGAAATGGGAGAACCTCCAAAACTGTAGTCTCTGTGCTGTTGTGCACTGAGATGTCACTTCCCACATTACTGATATTAAAGATCTGTTAAACAGCAAAATGTGTTGACTTTGGATGAATTAAGCAGCTCTCCTGCTCCCTTTCGAGAGGGGGTGTTTGAATTGAGTGTGAGCAAACATTTCTCTTAATTGCTAGTGCGTTCACCTTGCTGGTGACTGACCAGCCAGCAATGTTCCTGGTCTCTGAGAGACTGTCCTTGTGTCCATAAGCTTTCTTAAAGCACTTGAGAGCTTTAATTTAAAAACTGCTTCCCTATCCAATTTATCACACAAGATAGGAGCTCTGCGAAACTGGAGCAGCAGGCTTGTTAAGGAGCTTATCTCACTTCTAGCAGAACTGAGGACACTGCCTTCTGCAGGTAAGCAGTCCTGTGTAATTTTCTGCTGTCACTCCAGCTGCAGATCTTAGGCTAGAAATACAGTACAGGGCACTGAGTAGTTAAAGCCTTTGATACTCTGCTGCATATTCTGTTCTGCCATGTATTCAACGCTGGCTTCATATGTAAAGTCCTGTTGTGCAGAGGCTGTTTGGGTGTTTTTAAACTGTGTTCTTGTCCTTACTGACTCTTGCAGACACTTTCTCCCATCAGGGTGGTGGATTGGAGATTTGGAGAGCAAGAGAAAGGAAGACTTGCTCTTATTGCTGCTCATCTACTGGGTTGGAGCTCTGTCTGCCAAGGTGGTTGAATTTGAAACAAACTGATCCAGAAAATCTCTATTCTGCTGCTTCCTTGGCTCTCTGATCTCACCCAGCATTTACAAGGGCTGTATTCTAGTCTTGCTCTGATAAGACTTACCTTAGCTGTCTATCTTGTAAGAATAGTCTGTTCAGTCTCATACATTATTTCACTATTTTAATCAAAGATACAGTAGCTTAACTAGTGTGTTGCAGAATTGCTTTAATACCTTTTGTGTACAAGCTGGAAGGTTAGTCCAAACAGTTTGAAGAGGGCTGCAGATGCAGATTAAAACTTACTAAGGTTCAGGGGGTTGCTGCACAGCAACTGTCTTACTGGCAGCTGTGTCTCTTTGGTGGGTAAGATATTGAATAAATGGTTGCCAGTTGGGCTTCAATAGTTAAGCTGTACTTTACTGTTGTGTGTAGTGACTGGAGCTATTCTCATGTTTGCCAGTGTATTCACAAGCTACGGATGAGTTGTGATGAAAATGATATAGACTACAAGTTTAGAAGCTTAATTCCATGGAAGATTAAAGCAGGTGAGTTCAACAGGACTGAAGCACAGAGCAATATCCATAGAATACTGATACTCAGTACTAGCCTTGACCAATTACGTGTTCACCTTGACTGAAAACTTCCTTTCTTCTACTCACCCCAAAGCTCTACAAACAAAGGCTTCTAAAATGAATTGGTAATTTAATAAAGAAAATTCCACTGTATTAAATATATAATGTTTCTACTAAATTTGAATTTAGAGTAGAGGGATTCCTGCACACTGAGTTATGGGACTGATCACCACATTGTCCTATCTCATAGACATTTTATCTGTGCTAAGGGCATGGGTTTGAGCTGTAATCCAAGAAAGTAGGCAAAGACTCTCAAATTCAAGGCCAAAGCAATGTTACAGAATTTAAAGCAGTGTTTTATAAGCTGGGCCTGCAGGGGCTAACAATGTGTGTGTGTTTTTTTTGTGTACACCATCTAGCAGGAACACTTAACAAGCAGCTCTGTGGGTTTTGGTTAACTCCTCTAGCTCTTGTGGTGAGGTTTTGTAGATTCTCTCTTCTGCCTTCATTTTATATTCCAGTATGCTACCTCAATCTGGACGAGGGGATCGAGTGCTCCC
>NW_009232349.1:0-35586 GCF_000690835.1 Fulmarus glacialis
AAGTAACTAGCAATGGGACGAGAGGAAATTACCTCACGCGACAGGGGAGGTTTAGATTGGCTATTAGGAAAACTGTCTTCACTGAAGGGGTTGTCAAGCCTTGGAACAGGCTGCCCAGGGAAGTGGTGGAGTCACCATCCCTGGAGATATTTAAAAGACATGTAGATGTGGTGCTTAGGGACATGGTTTAGTGGTGGACTTGGCAGTGCTAGGTTAACGGTTGGACTCCATGATCTTAGAGGTCATTTCCAACCTAAATGATTCTATGATTCTATGATTCTATGTTCTCCAGATTGCGCCAGTCTGTATGGGAAACAAGGGATTGCTCAGGGATAAGGCACTAAACCTGTGACAGATCTCCAGAGAAGCAGATCTTCAGGAAAGACTTCAGTAATTTTTAAAATGTTTTTCTTTCAAGATTAAGAAGCTATACCGAAGGCCCTACAGAGTCTGTCTGTGGTAAATTACCCAGTAGCTTCAGTTTCAAGACCACTCCCTGAAAAGAAATAATGAATGCAATATCATTTCTGCGTTTAGTCCTTTTCCTGACTATGATGAAAGATGAATAATGCTCTGCACTTGATTTTTAGCACGAATTCAGTTGACAAGCAAAATTTTTCCTTCTTCCTAAAGACGTCCTTTTTAATTAACTCATACTGAACTAATTTCCAAGTTATTTCAGCAGGTTCTTGATGTCTGAAACAATTTTTTTTCAGGCCTCCGAGTAAACCCACTATATGTCACTCCAACAATAAATGCATTTCCCATAAGTCTTTAGAGCTCCAGATGTCAGAATTGCCTGTATGTCATACTGGACACAGTAGAAGATGAGCTTCTCAGGGTCCCACAGAATTATACTTTCACTTTTTAATGAATATCACAAACACAGTAAGGACTAGAAAATGAAAAAGCAAATTACTTAAAATAATGCACAGTGTAAAATCTTCTCATTCATACTCTGGCGTAACTCTCTAACTCTTACAAGATACTGGTACCACATATGTTTCTTTGTCCTTTTTTCCTTTTTTTTTTTTTGGTGCAAGGTTCCCCCTGAGTTCAGATTTCCTTGTCCTGCCCTCTGTTTGAAAAGCAGGTGTCAGCCTACAACCAGTGTTCAACTTGTAGCTGAGGCTCTGCAGACTGTATAAAGAAGCTACTGAAAATCAGTTGCTATTTTCTCCGGAGAGGTCAGTACTGTGCTTATAGAAGAAAGTAATAAAAAACAGTATGTCTGAGGGAAATTGTTTTTCTGGAGAATTGTCCCTTGTAGATTACTGAAGCATGCATTGCCACTAATACTGTGGGAATGTTGTCAAAAGGGTTTTTCCACTGTGATGCATCTACAAATCACACTACCTAAGCCTCACAGTACAAAATGTTTGAATGGCCTTTTGCAATGAAAATATTCAGCTTTGAAGGTTTTGGGGATGGGAGGGATTTTTAAACTGTCTTAAGCTGACTGACTCTGCAACTTTATAGCTGTTATTGATCCCAAAGACAGCAATTCCATTTCCAATCCCTAATCTATCTGGGAGCTAGGAGGATAATGACTGTTGAATCTTCTTGGAAATTGGTGTACCAGGTAAGGAGGCTGCAGTACCTTTCAAGAGAACAAAGTCAGATCTTACTTTTGGAGTGAGAAAAAACAAACAAGCCCCCTATACTCTAGCCTTAAGAAAGATTCTGCCTTTGTGGAAAATCTAAATTGAAAATGCTGTTCTTGGATCAAACCTCAGTGTTGAATTTAACTACACCTCTTTACTGTGGTTAGAGAAGCCCTGCAAGCCAAAACAGCATCTAAGAACTACAGAGCCAAACTGTTACAGAGGCCATAACTAAGCTACAATTTTTACACATGCTATGAAGTCTTAAAATTTGAAAGGTTCTCTCAAAGTATCAGATTTAGTTGAAATAAAGAGTGAGAGCTATGAACTGGATCCATGATCTAGCTAGGTGCTATCCAGGGGCACTGAAGGCCTCCGACAGACACAGTACTACACAAAATGACAAAGAAGGAATACAGAAATTTGATCTAAATCTAATAGTTTACTTTTTTTACACAAAAGCCTCTAACAACAGTACCGGGATATATATACGTAAGATGTAGAAACATGCCACTGGACATTAAGGCACGGTGTTTGGTACAAAAGGCTTGTACGCATCTCCTTGCAGCGCTGTGGTAATATATATCAGCAAAGACACTCTATCCAGTGTTTATCAATATGAACTTGTGCACTGATCTGGCTGGACAGCCTGTCGGCTTTATCATCAGACTCACCTGAATGTAGTTGTCAACAATTCCCCAAGCAAAGCCACAGGGAAAAATCCCTTCTATGGGCTGGTTTTCAGGCAAAGGTGGGAAGCCATTTTTTTCTATCAGCTTTTGATAGAACAAGACAGAAGATTTGGGCATCAACTTCTTGTCGTGGCTTTCAAAATCAACATAAAACAATCCACGCCGAATGCTGTATCCCCTGTGCCATTCAAAGCCATCCAGGAGGGACCAGACCGTGTAGCCAAACACATTAACTCCGTCGTACCGGATGGCTGAGAAAAGAACAAAACCAAACTTATCGCAGTGCTCATTCTTCCTCTGTAGATTACACCGTATCAGCAATGTTTGCGGTATTCATGTGTAAGAACAATGCGATAAGTCAGATAAGTATCTCGGGGCCTGCCTCAAAGCCCGTTCAGGGAAGATATTTCAACTGCACTCAGGGAGCTGCCAGGGCATGGGTGCACTGTGCAAGGCAGTAGAGGTACCTGGCTTGGCTTTAAACAAGACAGATTTAGAAAGAGAAGCAGTGCAGCAGTGGTTTGAGCAGTGCTGCTAGTAAGCATGCCAAACCTCAGCCTCGGAGCAAAGCACACCACACTTCAACTGTTTGCAGCAGCTGAGCTAGTAACTGCACTGCACTGCACTGCGCTCTGCTAAGCATGCACTGCAGCTCACTCTGGGGTAGCTTAGGTGCCATTAATGCAGCGCTACCCTGTATGCAAACAAAAGTTACACTCTTTTTGATCCTTCCCCTCCACTACAAATACATATTGAGAAAACCCTGACAACACTTTTGGTGTGCTGATGAATTTTTACTACCAAGGATTTTAAGTAGAAGTGATAATGCAGGAAGACCCTCTTTATTTGATAATTCTGTCTCTTTCCATCTTTTATAGCATAGCATTTTCCAGCTTAAATATTTAAAGGTTTCTAAAAGTTCTAGGTCAACCATTTGACTTTTAAGAATTGCCACACACTTTGTAGGTTAAAATCAGGGTCTACTGGCATCTGTTAGTATTGCCAGCTTTACAGTTTTATTTTGAAATTCCAAATGATACTCGCTTTTAGTTGTATTAAACGCTGAGATTCAGCAAAACGTTCCTGGGCAAGGCTTGGCTTCAGGAAAGCACAAAGGAGTGTGCTTATTTTAATTACATAATTAGACCCACCCTAATTCAGCAATGCATTTAAGCACATTCTTAAATGTTCTTTTGAACTTGAGTTTGGCTCTGGTACCAAGAGTTTATCTTTATTACTCACCATCTTCTGTCAACCCAAACTGGGTACTGACTGAACATAATATTTTCTAGCCTAGTAACACTGAAAGCGTTATTTCAGGCAACCAGAATATCAAGATCCTCATTTCCTGGTTTTATTAATGTATCTCATTACAATCATTTATAAAGGACCACATGGATTCTTGATTGTAACCTTATTTCAATCAATTAAACGAACTGCAGTTAAATACGCAATGAATTTGGCCCAGTCTCTATCAGAGGTCATGAGAAAACATCTAAGGAAATGGACTATTTCTCCTCCTAAAGGCATCATTCTTTTGTGTTTGACAAATGCCAGTATTTTTCTAACCTCTGCATGCATCCATGATGACATCTGCTGTACCAGCAGAGTAAAAGCCAATACAGGTCCACTTTGTGAACTGGGCTCAGTGAGAATTTCTCTTTGAACAGCATCTCATCCCTTCTGTAAGTCATCACACAGCACTCCCACACTTCTTGAGCACCTCATAAAAATTCTCCTCAAATCCTTCTTTAAAAATGCATTCACTTTTAAGTGTCACCTATGAAAGAAGCAACTTGAAAAATTTTTGGAAGTTCCAAAAAGTTTGGAAGTCTCAAACATAGTATCCCACATGAATTGCATGTTATTGAAAAACCACAATGAAAATTATTGTCTTTTTTTTTTTTCCCCTTTTGTCTATCTCCCCTCTTTTTTATGTCTGTTAGTGTACAAGCCAGGCTGATTGAAACCTAAACCATCCTTGTTTCTGAAACTCAGTGGCCTTGTCCACACTACCTACTGGAAATAATTCCTGACCTGAGCAATCCCCCACAGCATGCCCAGAAGCGTGCTACTGTGCAGGCCAGAACTCTGCCAGAACTGGGTTAAAAATTAAACAGTACTTCAGCTCACGCTCTGTTTAGCTCACTAGTATAGAAATAGTCCAAGAAAAATTGGCAGACCCATAAGCATCAAATACAGATCCTTAAAACCCTCTGCTCAGCTGCTATCCAACCCCAGTGCGTCAAGGTGAAGTGTGTGAAGCCCACAGCCCCTGCTTCCGTGTGGAAGGTGCCCACAGATCTCTGTTTTGCCTCTGGACATACTTAAGAATAGCTCAGTCCTGACCTGTCAGGGGCCTGGCTGTTCCCGTTCTCCTTAAGACTCTTTGAATTCAGACCTGCTAACTCCCTTGGCTAGTCAACATGGCACAAAGGAGCTTGCATGCCCTCCTGGTCAACATCTCCACTTTACAAGGAACAATCAATTTACTCGTTGCACCAGAGACAGAGCAGGGAAGTGAATATGACCCTAGAGTAAGTGGTTAGATACCCACCCATGTGAGAAGACATCTCCAACCAATTAGCAGCTGTAATTAATATTTAACTACTTTATATTACAGCTCTATTTACTCTATTCAACCCTAAATGGTATTTGGAAAAAAACCCAGAAAGATCAATAATAGTAAACAGTAAAAGGATTTAGGGCTGTGAATCCCAAATAAAAGAGACCCTTTCCCAGAGCCAAAAAAAAAAAAAAAAAAAAAAAAAAGATGATAGGCACTTGTCTACAGCATGCAGTGTCAGGATGGGCATCTACATCAGCACTTCAACTGAAATCAGGGGCGCACTTTTGAGCAAATCTCCCTCCTTATCACACTTCGGTTCACAACACAGAGTGGTCTCAGGATGCATGACCTGGGTTCCTTTGGGGTGAAATTAATCCAGAAATGGGCTTCAGGAATGCACACAGTGTGGACACCAGGCCCTCAACACTAACTCTTTTTACTCTACAGGCTTGCTCCGACAGGGCTGCCCTTACTTGTTAACGTAGATATAGAAATAAGCAGTTTTGTCTGAACCAGTGCATATACACAATCAGGCAGATACTCACCAAATCTAGGAAGCAGCAAAACCACGTTTATGTGGCCCTGCATACATAATCTACATTAATTATCCTTGCTTCTCAGTGCTATAGCTCCAATGCCATTTTACTGCCCCGTGACTGCTGGAGTGAATCTGGTGGCAACTAGCTCACGAATCTCTACATTACAGTGCTTTACTGCACTGGATAGACATGTCCTAAGTCACTGAGAGAGACAACATGCGCCTTTGTCTTTGGTCTTTAAAGTTGTCCAGCAAGACTGCTCACAGCCAACATGATGCCTTTTGTGGATCTTTCCCAACGAAATTCCCCTAGGTATTGCATAGAGAACTTCAGTATTTACACTGGATTTTGCAGATTTTAATGGGCAGAAGAGTTGGGTCCAATAATTTTCATCATAATGATGCCGAAGCCCCTTCTGCAGATCCAGTCTGTCTCTGCTGGGTTTTTTTTCTGTAAAAAGTTTAGCCAAGCATTAGTATTCTTAACTTAATATGACAAGACTACTGTTGTTGTTGCTGTTATTATTATTTACTGAGTGGCACATTAAAAGGAAAGAAACTCTGTAAATTGAGAATGTTTCCAGCCAGCTGTGATTAAGGCAGATCCCTGTGTGTACGTCCAGCAATTTACAAACTAAGCAGAAATATGGGTAGTGGGAATATGACCCCTTATAGCTCTTCATCTGACTTCATGCAAACTAGTAATACCGTACTTGCAAGAGTTAGTAACTGTTTACATTTCATTCTTCCCATTTTGGATGTGCTGGCTCATGTATATATTCACCTGTTAATTTATTTGTAATAATTAGGTTTCTGGAATAGCAGATGAAACAAACGTGGGACTCCTGCATCTTCATGAGTGCTGAGAATAAAATGAAAGCCATTTTTGCTCATCCCCGGTATGAAAATGGCACTGTAACACAATGGCTATCTCGTCTGAACTAATAGCTACAATAGTACTGTTTTTAAAACCAGAACAGTAAACTGTAGACAAGTAAAACAATTATTAAATTGTAAATTAAGAAATTAAAAGACAATAAAAGTGGAAATGGGAACCCAAACAACTTACTGGTGACTATTAGGATTGAAAAAATCTGTTTTGCCACAAGGAAATGGGAATAACTCTCATACAAGCTAGCATATTTCTCTTACTGTTTGGCAAAAAATAATAGGTTAACAATTTAAATAATCTAGATTATATAACCTCAAACATTCAGTTCTCCTTAAACTGATGTAAATTCAGATTATTGTGATTGATGTCCAGAGCTGTACCAATGTAAAACTTGTGCAAGGGCAACACTGAGATGCAGAATGAAAACATTCCAATTTTTCATTTAAAAATGTATTCTTTCAGCCTTACGTTTTCTTCAGAGGAACTCCTATTGCATAGTATTTACCTTCCCACATATATATTCTTACATTTTGTACATACGCATTCATACATCTAAGACATGGAAAACAACTATTAATAAATAACACAGTAAATTTCCCCAAGTCCATTGAGACTACAGTTCACACATGTTTTGCACTTCCTCCCATCAAAGACAGTAGAAATTTTCCTACTGACTTCAAAGACAGCAGCATCAAGCTCACCAAATGCTATCTGCAGATATTAAGGGTCTTCAAGAGCTGAAAAGAACGCACCCAGGAAAGGGATTTGGAGTCTCATTTCACAAGTGCCAAGATGAATGTTAAAGACTAAAATTAGTTTTCAGCCTGGTTCTTTAATGTGTCTCTGTACGCTATTTTGCATTATTATTTTGTCAAGCACATATTAATACAACCTCACTCCTACCTTTTAAAGTTTCCATAATGAACTTTTTGAGATAGTAAATATATTTGGCATCATCTCTCTTGGTGCTACCAGAAACAAACCAGCTGTTCTCCACAATGAATATTTGGGGGTTGTTATATTCACTGCTTATCCAGTAAAGGAGCTGCCTCAGGCTTATTGATTCCAGCTGCTGGAATTTCATGTGGGAGTCCAAGAGCTGGAAACTCAGGGTAGCTCCAAAAGAAAGAGCAAAAAAGTCTGCTGTTCCCTTGATGTATTTCTTCTCAACTTCACTGAATTCAGGCAACAGAGATGAGAGGTTGCTCCTCATGCTCTCTGGATAGTCACCATCAATAAATATGGGCTTAGCAAACCAGCCGAGCACGAAATCAAGGGATTTTTGACATTCTTTTATGTTTTTTTCAGTCATATGTTGAGGTTTTATCCAGTGGGAGCTAAGGGCAATGGACACTTTTCCTCTTTGAGTTGGACGAAAATGGTCATTGTAGAGATGCCAGACTTTAGCATGGGCCTGTTGAAAAGAAAGATTGTAATTAATGCACCTGAAATTCCATTTTAAGTAACACAATTAGTCTCAAGTACTGACGTCCAGTGTCACGTAGTAACCACATAAACACGGCATTTGAGCGCTCAGCCTGATTCATTCATCAGCAGTTTACAACTCCTAAATTAACTTTTCTTTAACACCATATTAATACCAGGTATCAACTAGAAATCGCTAGCTGGTCGGGGAAAACAGCATTGCAGTTTTCCATGAGATACTATTCCAGGCACTGAACGCACTTTTGGTAGTTAGTTAGACACCTTTACTAACTTTTGTTATAAAGTTCAGACATACTTCCAGTATTTACAAAAATGAAAATGCATTTAACTAAACATGTTTCAAAGTATGTTTTCATTATAGGAGTATCACTTTATCTGTAGATTCACAGATACATAAAGAAGGAAGGTCTATTCTTAAGAACTGCCCAAATCTCTCAAACAATACAAGACAAAGAAACACCCTTGAACCTATTCCTCTTTGAAGCAGAACACACAGTATAGGAAAAACTACCAATCTGGATTTTAAAAAGTCTGGTGAAAAACAATTTACCACAGCTCCAGAAAAATCATTCCAATGATTGGATTTAATTTATTAAAATTTGCTATTTACCTCTAGCATCAGATTTCAAGCACTTGTCTTGGTATAATTTTATCCGTTACTGTGAGGAGATCTTTTCTACCAAATTTATACAGAGTAAGTTGAAACAGTCTCTTGATGTTCCCTTTGAAAGCTAAATAGATTAAGTTCCTGGAGCCTCACGTTATCTTCAGGCATAGCTTCAAGCCCTCTAACCATTCTCACTGATTCTCTTCCTCTGATTCTCTTCCAATTTGTCATCATCTGTCTTAAACTACAGAAGCAGAATTGGACATAATATGCCAGTGGTAGTCTTGCCAGCAGTAAAACCAGAGACAATTTAATACACTATTTCTGCTTATGTGGCCACAGCATTACACTGTGAACATATGCTCATCTAAACTACCGTATCTCCAGAGCCCTTCATCATCTAAAACATATTTTTTCTTTGCACCTACCCTATCAAAGAATTTTGACTGCTCTATGCATCAACATCCCATCTTTTTGTCATCTACACGTTAGTAGAAATTGTAATGCTTTTTTCTAGGTCATTGATAAAAAGGTAAAAAATATGAGATCTATTCATCAGAATAAAGCCTACCTAATAACTATTCCCAGTTTACATTTGCATTTTGAGACTTATCAGTTAGTATTTGTTCATATGTGCTGTGATGACATGAACCTCCATTCTTGCCATACAAAGTCACAGGTGTGACAAATATATATGACAGATTATTAATCAGTCACATGCATTTTTAGCCCTCCCTGGAATATAAACCATATAGAAAGCCTTATAATTCCACTCCATGCAGTTGGTATGTTGGCAAATTTTACCATTAATGTATTGATAG
This sequence comes from Fulmarus glacialis, assembly GCF_000690835.1. NCBI lineage: Eukaryota > Metazoa > Chordata > Aves > Procellariiformes > Procellariidae > Fulmarus > Fulmarus glacialis. The sequence continues at coordinate 9,170 of NW_009232349.1, forward strand.
CTGTTGTTCGTTGTTTCCTTTTCATACACTCTTACCATTCAAGCTTTGAACCACAATGATTTCCAGTTGCCAGCATTCCTAGGAACATTAAGCAATTAAGATTACTAATAATTTTTAACATAGACGCTGTTAATTACCCAGGAAAAATAATTAATTCTATCATTCTATCTACTGTTCTTGCAGAACTTTAATTCCACTGCTGGGAGAAAGACAATTGGAAGTGACAGACAACTAAAGGTAAGATCAATAATCAAGGCTCAGTGCAGCTGCCCCCTTACAGAAACCTGCTGCCTTTGAGTATCATGGGGTATATAAAACATCTGTGCAGATCTGACACCAGCTCTAGAGGAGACTAGACCCATGCCCTTTTAGAGTGGTCACCAAAACCCAAAGAGAACAATCTTGGAAACTGTGAATCACAGTACACACCTATGCGCGTGTATCTGAATCAAGCTCTCAGTTGCAAACTTCAACGTACATGCTCTCATTTATAATACATCAATAGCTCAAATAAATGTGATGCAGTCCTACCATCTGTCTATATTAATACAATGGATTTTGATGCTACTGAGAAACTAAATATAGTAACCACTTCAAAGTCTTACGTCAAAAATGAGAGCTGACCTAAGCACAGACTTAATTTTACTTCACGCTGAATCTCCATTATGCTGATGAAAGAACAAAAGACATTACGCACCATGACCAAAACGCTACACACCCAATACTTTAAGTATGATTTTAAAAATACCATTGGGAACAAATGTGCCACCACTTGCAACTCAAATCCGCACACCCAAATTTTCCCTCATAAAGGGAAAATCTGTTGATTTTGATTGACTCATCTCCAGATTTCTTGTCTCAAATGTTAAGACACCACCATGCACGCTCTCAAACACACAATTTCATCTCTGTCATCTGCACCTGCAAGCATGCTGCCCTCCCACAGAGCACCTCGAGGACTATGGAGGACTTGCCCCATAACTCTCGGCCCTCCCTACTCCTATCAGTAGAGAGAGATCTTCCAGCATTTTAGTAGCCTTGATTCTACCATGAAGCAAGGAGGAAGGGAATCCCACAGGTTCTTTGTCTCCACAGATAAGGAGGTGCTGTTCAATCCCTCGTTGCAATGAAAAAATATGAAGTGTAACACTGTGGGATTATCTCATGCAACTTTACTTTCTAAGTGGGTCATCTAGTCTGCCTCTATAGAAAATGAGAAGACTGGTGTCTAAGATATGCAGGGTGAGTCACTCTTTGGGAGTCCATCTCTCTCCACTGATTTCAGACAAAACCTGTTATTTAGTTTAGACATGTTCTACAGACCGATGAAAGCAGGCAAAAAGAATCCCTCTTAAATACCTGCCCCCTGGAGTGTGCGTGAAGTGGAATTATACTATTTCCATAAAAAAACAGCTAAACATAGAAAATAGTGCATCAAAGTCCGCAGGCTCTGGTGGACATAGATTAATGAAGTAGTTAAAAAATGTGTAGAAATAAAACTGGAAGAAGCCAGTGACAGAGCAAAGAGTCGCTACGGAAATCTGGGACAGAATTCATTTGCCTAAAATTAGGTGTCTAAGGCAGTTTTAGAGACTTCAGAGTATTCCAGCCTCTAACTGCAGTTTCAGAAAGCTGTGAGTCTCCCATAAATCCTAAATCACATCTCTCAGCCCCACAGAAACACCTGGGACACTACAGAGTGTGTCAAATGATAATTTGCACCTATACCTATCTTCAGGCAAATGAATCCCACTCCTCATTTTGACTCATTTTGAGCTGAAGACACTTTATATTTCACTGTCCATATGTAAGCTAGATGCCCAACCTCCCACTATAGGCAATGGAGATCACTCTGCTGCCTGAACAGAGTCATCTAGTTGCCACTCCAGAACGATACAGGCCTATGTTACATCTGCCATTTCCATGTAGATGTCCTAAATAGCCAGGGAAGTCTCACATGGCACTACTTATACTGAGCTAATGGGATCCCACCCCAAGTCAATCTACTTAACGGAGTCTAGTGAGTGATTCCCCAGTACAGTGCAGCAGCCATATCGTCGCATTCAAAATAACTGTATGGATCAGCGGTAGGATTTAATGTAGGTGCCTAGACCTTTTTGAGATGCCTTACCTGAATGAAGCTGGCAGACATGATTCAGGACCCAATGGGAGACCTTGGTCTTCTGGAGCAGCAACTGGAGGCCAGGCAGAATATCCTAGGGTAGCTCAAATGACACTGTACCTTTGCTGGGACAACGGAAACCTCCTAGATGTCTGTTACCTATAACTGGAGCTTAGCCTCCCAGATCATGTACAGAGAAAACGAGTAGGAACCAACCTACCATCAGTTCCTTATATTTATCAGAAATCTTACTTCCTGATCTCAGTGACTTACCTATTGGTACCTATTTTTTAGTTCACAGCTGACTAGGATTAAGATCATCGCAATCCGCACTTCAGTGCTTTTACTGATACACAACATGGTGACTCCATGTCCCTGTTTTTGCAAGGTGCTGAGGGGTCTTACTTTGCTCCTTGTTAGCTCAGACAGATGTGCAGTGCTGACAGATCACTTGGCTTGACTGGAAAACCTTACTAAAAAAGTCTGGTTACAAACTGGCTCTAGGAAGAGTTGGGCAGTCACTCACGTGTTACGAGCAGAACTAACTGCTAAAACCTGTGTAATGGTTTCCAGGCTGCTGAATTTTTTGTCATTATTACTTGCTTTCAAAAAGTAGCACATATTGTTAGATACCAAACACTAGCCGATACCTTTTTGGGGATACTACCCTACACTCTTGAACCTGCTGAGACTTGAGTTAAGCTGGTATTGGGAAAGCTGCGAATCAGGATGGGGGCTCTCTGTGCTTACTAGTGTCTATTCTTTGGGAACAGACTGACAGGAAATCTTTTAAACAGCATTTACCTTACCCTTAAAATGCTTACATCACTAAGAAAATCATGAAGTTTTATATCACCATGAAAATGAAAGAAAGTGACAAGATGTAGCTTGTCCTTAGCTGAGTCCATTTGTACGTCTGTACTTCACTCAGATTTCAGGCTCCAGCACAGTCCTGTTTTCAAGTTGATACGGTCTTCTTCCCCTAACTTTCCCACCCAATATACCTATTCGGACCACGTTCTACCTATACTCAACTTGTGAAACTCTGATATCGATCATGTTAGATCAGCCTTAAAGAGATCCCTGCATGAGTCAGTCAATAATGCCAGAATCCAGCCTTGATGAAGTGTCAAGCACATTTCCAAGGCAGAAAAGCTCCCTGCAATGCCATAGCGTGAGCCAGTCCCACAAAGTCCAAATTCTTGCAGTGATAGCAGAAATAATTCAACTCAGGCAAACAGACTTCATAATCTAACACAGTCATGTCCTACTCTATTGCAGGACAGATCTACAGTCCAAGAATCATTAGGTAAAGTCAATTTAGTAATACACAGACATTTGTTTGCCTGATTACGCATCTAAACTCCTGCCCAATATCATTAAGACATTCCTGAGACTGGCACTGATATGTATCATTCTGCAAGTTCTCAGTACTTACATCTATCATGATGCATAACCTTCACAAGAGCAAATCAAGAATTATAACTGGGAACATCATGATTCCATAATTTGTGTTCGTTCCTCTAGAACAAGTTGTCTCAGTTTTAAGTTGTGTGTCTTCTCAACCAATAATAATACCATTCATTTCACAAATAAACTGCACAAATAACCTGCTCTCCACACTCAGATGAACTATCCTATATTAACTCTCTATTTGCATGTAAATGAAACTAAATAGGAAAGTGTTACTGAAACTCATTTAGCAATACAAAGAGAAGAGGTAATTGGAAAAGATGTGCAAAGGCTTTTTGATTACTAGAAACCAGGCCAATGTACCTCCAACAAAAACATCAGTATTCAGTCCTACATCAAAAGCCCTTCTGAAATTGATGTAATTATTGGAATGACATGGGAAACTCTAGTATATGCTTAGCCAGAATGTGCCTTGTACCAAGAAGCGGAAAAATAGAATGTGTTTTTTCCCCTGCATCATCAAAAGCAAGTATTTTAATCGAAAGCTACAACAAAGGATGTCACATTTCATGTAATGTTTCACCCTTGGATCCAAAGTCAAGTAGGTTTTACCCACACAGTCTTTGGGCAAGCATTCTCTTTCACAAGCAAATTATATTCTTAACACTAAGTAACAGATACAGGTATTTAAAAATTGCTTAAGGTTCTTCCCATATTTCAAAACTGGTAGGATAATATCTTCATGTATAAAGCACAGGACTTTGCTATAGATAGTATGTTAGTCATGTAGTAACTTCATTTTTCCTCTATAATTCCTTCCCAAATACGTGTTTTTCCAGTTTTCTTTTTAGAATCTGTTAGCCAACATTACCACAGATGATTTGGTATTTTTGACCAATCTCAACAACCTGGGACCAGAATTAGGCTTGTAAATGGTACATAGAATATCAAGTGAACATTTTTCAGTCTATAACCACTTAATGTAAAATTTGCTATAATTATAGCTTTAAATATTGATCACACACCTGACCTACACTGTTTTGTTCCGATTCCTTTCTCAGTACAATTTAGTCACTGTTTTTCACACTGTGCTGGTCACTGTAACATGCTGATGCCTCATGAACATGAATGAATTTATGCCTGACATACATAAGGCAGGAAGCAACACCATTCCTATTTTAGGAATTGGAACAGAGTTATTATGACATGCGTAGAAGAAGAAAAATTAAACTAGGTACCTTAAGTTGTAGAGCAGTGTATTAACTTCAGATCAGTGCCTCTGTTTGGTATGATACTCACCTCTACAGAAAAACCACCAAAAATGGCATTAAATCCTTGTCTGAAGGCACAGCAGCTACATAAAAAAAATATTTCTCGCCATCACAGGCAAAATAGAGGAGCTTTGCTAGCATGAGAATAAAAAGAAGGTAATTGAAAGCATGAAGCTAAGCCACAGGCATCAAGATGCCTTGCAGGTACTCCAAAAATATTAGCAGAAGAAAAAAAACCAAAAAAACCCCAAAAGATAAGGAAGCAGATAAGAGTTATTTTTACACTTTGATTTTGAATTTTATAGCAGATGAAAGTCTGGGAAGGCTTGTACTTTCACATACTGTATGTATAAGCATAAGTGAACATTATCACAGATAGATATTGCAGGGAAGAGACACAAAGTGACCGCGGTCTGACAGAAGGAAACCAAAACCCCCTTGATTTTATTGTCTCTGGTGACTGCTGTAGGAAACCTTTCCTTTGAAGTACAGAAAGCCTAGACATTATGGCACAAGCCCTGAATTAAGGCCCTCTCAGACTCACCCTGCCTTGAAAGGCCACTTAATCAGCAGGTACCCTGTGGCGTGGCAGCCAGAGGGAAGGCAGCTGGGCTGTGCAATGCACTCTGCAAATCCCACCGTCACTATCAGAAGCTGTGCAAACACAGGCGTACACCTTCGGAGGGGGGACTCCTCACCTCATTTTTGTCACCACCTGCATCTGAGCAATTCACATGCACGGTAGAGGGGAAAGCTTCTAGGCCACAATTCACCCAAGCCATTTTTAATGCCCAGATAAGAGTGAGAGGAAAAGTGCCTGTTCCCTCCACTCACCACACAGGCAGGCTGGCACAACCACTGCAGTCGACATCCTGTCCAAAGAAACTAAAGCACCAAGAGACGAGTGGGCTGGGAAAGCAGTTTGAAGTCTCCCGAGACGTAACAGTCTCTGAAAATATAAAGGTCATCTGGAAAAGAATTAAGTGGCATTTGACTTTGAGAAGCAATGGGAGACAAGATAAAAATAGCTTTATTTCTGACAACAAGTGCTTCTGAGACACTTGATGTGTTTAATCATTTTCCGTTACCTCTGTCAGAAAAGATTAATTACGGAACTGCACAAAAATAGTTCAAGGAATGTTGTGACCCATGTGAATATTAAAGATATGAGAGATTCTTAAACAGAGTACAAAAAGAAGATAAAAGTACAGAGCAGTTTGAGTGATTTAAAGCTGAGAGACAATCTTGCAGTACTGAAGGAAGCTAAAATAGTCCCTGATAAAAGACTCAACTCTGATTGGAATGGTTAGGCAGTATTTAGGGGAAGACCAAGATATAATCATTGCTATCATCGAAATTGTTTTGGGCGTGCTGAAGCTACATAAACATGTAAAAGCTCCAGAAGTGAGACTGACCTGCAAAGCCCTCTACCAGAGCACGAACCTCTTCGAGGACGGGCCAGGCTCCAATCCTGTTGACATACTCAAGTACACAAAATACCACAAAAAAGACGCAAGGGAAAAAGACAAAGAGAACCTAGCTGTAATCCACAAATGCAAGTGCACAGAACTGCACAGAGTGTAGAAAACAGCACAAACCAAGACAATAATACCACTTTGCAAGAGTGGATAATCATCAGACAATGTGCTGAACAAGAAAGACGAAAAAAGCACCATGGCTTTGGAGGAACCCTTAATGGGAACAGTGGTAAAGGTGGTGGCAACTGAACACATTATTAGCCCCAAAAGCAAAAGGAACATTAATGGATTTTAAGTCACACACTGCTTGGAGAGAAACTAACATGGTGCTAGAAACAGCAGTGAGCAAAAAAGTTAAGCACACAAAACTCTCATAAAACTCATATAAAACTAATATATCAAATATATATGTAGACTATATAAAACTGATAAAATAATGCCCAGTCAGAGCACCGAGATTAAATGGATGATGAAAACTGGAAAAGACAGTATTTGTAATAGTACTGGCAAGGAGAAGGCATCCATTATGGCTCCAAACCTTTGCTTTCATGAAGGTTTGTACAAACTGGATGGAGAGAGAAACAAAACAACTGAGGAAGGAGTAGAGGACCGCCTGCAGGAAGCTCTCAAACTACAGAACAGAGCTTCAGAAGCCAAAAGCCGCCGAACCCACGACTCTCCCCTGCGTTAAGGCAGAAGCCGAAAGAAAAGATAGATAAGCCTGTTGCTCTCAAAAGTCATAGTGAGGAGAACAACCACAGTAACATATATATATTTAATGACATCGGTTTAAAAAAAGAAACTATTTTTGGTTAAATACAGAATCAAAAGAACTAAATAAATATATAAAAGGCAAACATTTCCAATACCTTTAAGGGTAAAAATTCTAGAAGAGGTGACTCATGTCAGTCACCTGGTTTTCTTCTAGATGCACACAGGTAAGGCAAACACCCATCTATGCATATTCACCTCTTCAATATAGCACTTGGAAATACTTGTTCTACATACTGTGGAACTATGTTTGCTAACTCAGGTGTTTCTCAGGGAGAAGGAATGTATTTCTGATGGTTTAGTGGAAGCACATGAATAGAATTGCTTTATAAAGTCTCAGAGCAGTTAGCAGAAGCTAAACAAACAAAAAAGGCCAATGACATAGAATTAAAATAGTGCGTTAGAAAAATTTTCTTAGCAAGAGGTAGAAGTGAACACAAATATGCTTAAAGCCCATCATCAATACGTGCGCCCGATGGACAAAGAAATGGCAAAAAGATTTCAGCTTGCTTGGCCTAATCTAACTAGCTAAACCAACAACCCAGCTTGGAAAGATGTTGAAGACAACCTGTAATTTTGGGTGAAAATTATAAAATAAAGAATGCAGGTTTCTCATTACCAGTATCCTTGAATTTAAAGCACCCATAGTAGAAGCCCTATGCTCTGGTGTTAATGATTAACCCCGAATCTTATCCTGAGCACACCAGCAGATTCAAAATAAATTCATAGAATCATCATAGAATCATAGAATGGTTTGGGTTGGAAGGGGCCTTTAAAGGTCATCTAGTCCAACCCTCCTGCAATGAGCAGGGACATCTTCATCAATTGTCCCAACTGAAGTATGTATCTGCTCCTGGAGATATACTGCGACATTTTGTGTGCAACTTAATGCTGAGAGTTTCCCAGGAGAAAGCAAGAAATCCCTGTCATACCATTATTACAAGAACATCAACTGATACTGGATTTGGCAAATCCATGTTTGTAGAGTTTAGAAAGGCTGACAGACTAGCAGTCAGAAATTATTCCTGAGGTACATAAATGTGCTGCCCTAAAAGCCCCAGAAGTTCACCTAGAGATGAATAGGTAGAGGCTTTTCCCCAACTACAGTCCCAAAAGAAATTAGATTGCAGGAGTATTCATGCCAAAGTGTTTATGAGTCCTGACCATCCGCCACAGAAGTAGTAAAAATATCCCCAAGCCACAGAGAAAAGCTTATTGGAGCAACAAATAATGGCATGAAGATCAGGCATTTCTGATGCTCCAATCTGGCCTATCATAAAAGCTGACAGCAGAATTTACTGGCTAATGGTTGATTTTTGAGCAATGAATTCTGTTACACCATAAACCACACCTGTTGTAGCAAAAATGCCAGAGTCTGGCATAACAGAGTTAGCATACACTGTTTTTGTGATCTTGTTATCAGGGCAAGGCTGGGAAGAATTTCTCCCTACATTTACGGGGCAGCAGTACCCCTTTATATGCACCCATCACCCAAGGATTTCACTGTGCTCCAGCTTTATGCAATATTCATAGCATCTAAACATGGGAAAAATTATCAGAGGCTGATCAAATCCATGTAATTTCATGAACAGATGATGTATTAACCCACAGCCAGACTCAAACAGAGCTGAAAGAGTTAGTTAAACAAGTAAGCCATAACTTTGGGAGCACAATTCTAAATGAATTGATGAACAGGTCAAGTGGTATAGGAAAGAGTAAAATATTTAGTAGACTAATCACCTTATCAACAGAGAGCAAAATTAATAGGAAGCTCCTTGCTCTACAAGTCTGCATAAGCTCAGATCTCTTCTGGGTTTGTTTATTTTTCCCCAGGATTTTATATCCATGTTTGCAGATATGATTAAGCCTTTAACCAAGTTGTTAAAGAAGATGCAGCAATGGGAGTGGAGATCAGGACAAAACCTGACCTCTTCAGCATTCAAAAAAGGCTGGCACAGGTAGCCACACTGGGGATGCTGTTCCAGCATGGCCACTTTATCTGCACTTGCACCCGTCCAGGAGCAGTAGAGGCTATGTTATCACAAAACCAAGAAAAGTCAGTCAGTTCACTCTGTATGAAAAGGAGCATGTGGTGCTCCTGGGAGACTTCACACGGTGACCCAGTAACTACAGAGTGGATGAAAGGCATAATTACCACGCTCAATATATTTAAGAATATCAACGGAGTAGTGTGGGCTCAGCAGAAGAATGAACTACAACAATAGGTGGTCCCCAGAGCATACTGTGGGGATCTCATCCAATTTGTTCACAAGAAAAGTCACTTTGAAGAGGCTAGAACAATAGAAAGGTAGCCCCCTCTGGGAGAAGACATTAAGCAATCGGTACAGAATTTTTTAATATGTACTATAGTAAACGTTTCTACTACATAAACTAGACTCTCTCCCTTTTCAGCACGCCAAGACAATAGCTCCATGGTTGCAAATATAAATTGACAGGTCTTTCATCAATCTCACAACAAAACCGTATCTGCTGCAGTGCCCAGGTACATCAATCACAATCAGAGCTATGAGAACACCATGGCAGTAGTGGTTTGACTACCAAACCTCTTCAGAAGGTATTTCTGGATGAATGTGCTGGTGGATACCTTTTCCCATTGTGAGTTCTTCCGTGAGAAACAACAGCCACTGGGCAGCAACAGCAAAAAAGGAATTCGAAGAAATTTCCACCAGGGGAGGGTAACAATGAGTAACATGGAGGTGTTTCATCCCACATAGTTGGCACAGGAATTATAAATTCAGTTAGTGTATATACAACCGATATATTACAAGCTGTCAGAGATCATACAACACAGCAGTCCCAAATGAATGAGGATCAAAGAAAAATAATGATATGAAGTAAGCAACATTGTTTAATGACTGCAAAAACTTCAGGCTGTCAGACAGACAATGGCATGCTACAAGACTCGTGTGGGCACAGGACAAAACTGAACATCATTAAGCAAGGTCAAAACAAAATCACTGTATCAGAGCTCTGTGCTATAATATAGGCAAATGCAACCCAGAATGAAGGGGACTTACTTGAGGTGATCTCTACAAAGATTTTTTTTTTAAACAAAACATTTGGGTTGTTCATGCCCAAATCTAGCTCAGTCACTCACAACATGATAACCTTTACTCTGCTATATCCTTGGCTATTAAATTTAATCATTCTGAGGTTAGAGCTGTGCATCAATGACAATGTCCCAGTCAGCCCTCTACATGGATGCAAAAAGCAGCTGATCATGATAAGCAATACATATGTGAAGGTACCAGTTTTCAATCTTCAGACAACTGTTTAGATTACAGTTTGACCAGATGTGAATATGGAATTCTTCCTTCTTTTTCTAATCAGTCTGCAAATGGTTATGTGAGATCCAGCTGTGTTTGCATGCATACTCAATATAAAGCAATCACTACAAACTATCTCATTGTGTATAACCTGCCTGAAATGTTCTGGTTTATGCACATGTAATAGAAATGACTGAAGGATGTGATTCCAATGATACACCTTTACAAGTAGTGCTCAAGTTGCAAAAATCACTGAAACTGTATACTAAATTAACTTTAATCCAGTAACTTTTGGAGTAGCTTTTGCATGATTGTTGCAGATAATAAAGCATTCAACTGCAACATCTGAAGTCTAATTGGTTGTAAAACAAGCCACAAAAGCAATGATTACAGTGCGCTGCAACAGCAAGCAAATTACTCACAAACAACTGCAAAAGAAAAGGCAGAGTGTCATTCTTGATGGGAATCCCTCTTGTGTGGTCCCCTTCAGCTGCAGGAATTTTGAACTTGGCTCTACACCCTGTAGCTTTAATCCTACTTATACTTTTATACTTCATAATTTGTACCAAATAGAAGAGTACTAAGTGCTGAGCAAGTCAAGTTGAGGAATAGCTATACCCTAGAAGAAAGGACTACCCTCAGACCTATACAGCTTATCAAGAGGCCATACCAGGCAAGAAAGAGCTAACAGCTCCAAGAAGAATCACTGCTTGGTCCTGATCCATAGAAGCCGTAAGAGGATTCACAACATCATTGCTAGATTCAGAAGTGATAGCTCATAGTTTGCAGACTAATGAAAAAGGGGATTATAGCCCAGTAAATACAGTATTGCTATTGCTAGTACCAAGCTACAGGATGCGTATGAACTTAATCTTGACTCAGCAGTCATGACTTACTGGGATCTGCTTTGGGTGATCATGAGTCTGTTTTAGCTGCAAAACCGCTCCATGATCAGGAGAGGAGAGGAACTATTGCCTGACTTTTGGTTTTTTCCCCCCTTTTGCTTAACGCTGGCTCTGTGGTGGTATGGTTCTATCCAAATGGTATTACAGGTCTACTTCTAGGCAACTGAATCCCACCACTAATGCCAACTTAGGTCTGAGAGAGATCCTGCCTAACCTAGATCTACTACTACAGAAAAGTATGGGTCATCTATGAGTCCTGTGTCAAACCTGTGAGCCAGTGCAAATGCCATAGGCATTCCACAACATGAATGGCAGCAGACATCTATGCTCAAAGAACTGAATCCCACCCCTATGGAGCAGAAAGCAGCTCCAGATCCTGACACATAGCATTAGATGTCAGAAGTGCTAATGTCCACTTGTGACCTAAGATTGTTGCTTAAACAGAGGCATCCAGACCATTTGGGATATTCTGAACTATCAAGCAAAGGTGCATCTCATTAGTGGAGATACAGTTACTGGAGGAGGCAGACTTTGGTCAGACATCTTTATTCTGAGGAATCACCACGCTCCTCAGCAGCCACCAAGAGGATAAAATGCAGCTGTTCAAATCAGAACCCAGAAGAGGAGAGAGAAATTCCAGTGCAGGGAAAGATGGGGGAAACGAGATTCATTGGGGGAAGAGAAATTCTTGGGGTACCACGTTTTTAAAGACTCAAATAACAAAGTGATTACTTCAGTCAAGAGATGGAGGGACAAATGGCGCATCCAATTTCACGGTTGAAAAAAATTTTGAATCTTTGCATTTCTTCAGGGGCAAGGATGATTTATGTGTATTTATCCAGTCTTTTCTATGAGCTTTTGGCTATACTGCAGTCACAGATTAAACTGGATTCAATTTATATCTCCTTTGATTTGGGAAATACACTTAGAACCTCATCCAAAGCGTGCTGAAACCATGAAAATACACTTTTGAGGTATGAATAAGTCCCTTTATGTCTGTTTCTAAATGCATGTTTAATGGTAGATATACAATTGCTCTACGACAGAGATGAGTGTTAACTCAAAAGCATACAAATAAAAGTTTTCCTGCTTTATTCTTGTAGTCTGCAAACATAATAGAAAGCACCATTTGAGCTAAAAGTTGGAATCTTGTAGAACAGAAAACTACAACAAACAAAAAGCATTTAAAATTAAATATCTAATTCTTAATTTATAAACACAATCTTCATATTTTTTATTACGTGTACAAATTAGATGGGTTTCATCTGTTTGTATACCGTGAATCCACCTAGTTTGGCTGACATAATACTGAATAAATGGTTTAACGTAGTTGCTAAGAAGCTAAATGTTAATAAAGTTGATGATATAAAAATACCAGCTACAGTTGTTTCCTTTTTGAAAGTATACCCTGTATTTTTATATGATGCAATACAGAATAGGGGGTTTACTACGTCAATGTACTGCAATCTCAGCCTTAGCAATCAAGAAAAGAAATCACAGTAAAAGACCTAAAACAGCTTTTAGCCAATCCTTAGAGAAATAAAAAGAAAATTGAAAAAAAATAGAAAACAACAAAAGAAAAGGAAGAGTGTTGTCAGGGTAATTGTTTAGTCTAAGCCACACAGAAAAGGGCATGTGTTGGTTAATACATACAGTTGCAAATGCTAATTAACTACTCTTCTTTCAGCAGTCCTTGTTTCAGCTTCTGTGCACCATAGTACTAGACACTTTCTGACCAGAATTAACATCATATTAACAGACTGAGGTATTCATAAATATTGTGCCAACTGGACAAATTTTAAACATACCTAGCACAGTTAGATTTAGACTTTACTCTGGCAGTGTAATGAGCACTTCTGGAGGCCTAGCATGGGATTTTTTAAAAGAACAACCTAGCATGTTTCAGGTTTTCTTAACCAGCTCTTTGCCAGTTCTCTGCCTGTATTCTCTTTTGGAAAGAAAATAGTTGTCTCTTGAAGAAGAGACAGTAATATTTATACTGAGCTTTCTTTACATAAGAAACCTACAAAAAATTATTTTCACTTTGGCTAACACTGCTGCAGAATGAAGTCTTTAAAAATATCCTGTCTGAGTTGAAGGAACTGGCACAAGGGGAAACTGATAGAATTTATCTTTTGTCTACTATTTCAAAGTGCAATACGAAACTTCAAATTGCTCTAGAACAACATATAAAGCCAGTGATGTCAAAACATTTGTATACATGAATGAGAGTCATCATTGGACTACGAATATAAAAAATGAAATGCCTGTATATCCACCTTTTCTCTTTCCTACTGATTCCAGGTATGGCTAAAAACTTTTTTTTTTTTGCTTGGCCATTTTAAATATAGATTCAGAAATATAAGGAGAAATTAAAACCTTAACAAAGCAGTTAACTCACAGCTTCAGATACACTTTTTAAGCAATTTGTCTGGGATTGGCATTTGTTTCGATATAACCATGTCTTTGGAAATTCTGCCAGTACACTGTAATATGTAAATATCCAATATCAAAGTACGATAATGTTTTCTATAATTTAAAGAAAACTTATTCTGGGAGAATTCCCAGCTTTAAGATCAAAATGTACTAGAACAACAGAAATGCAAGTTCACATATTTCCTGTAACGGCATCATTTCATCCTCTTATGTCCAGCTATATATATGCCAGAAAGTAACGCTGCTCAGCTTCACAGTTACTATGAGGGTAGGTACATTAGCAGTTGTCAGGAGGCCACGTACAATTATGGTAATTAGGTCAATATCTAACAGTGAGGCAGATGCCTACCATTTAAATCTTGCCTGTGTTAAAGGAGAGCAGTTCAAAGTAAAGAGTTTGGAGAGATGCTCATTTCTAAGCAATTGACCAAAGAGCTATACAGGTATAGCAAAAACTTTCAACACATTTCCATGAAGACACCCATCAAAACGCTCTTAGAGCCACAGAGGTTTTTGCGAAGTAGCTCAGTATTTGTTACAGCCCCACTCCTAGACAACAGACTGATCAGAGACATCTCAGGCTTAAATACAGGAAGAGCAATAAATCCAGTGACTGAATTTTTTTTAAATACTGTCTTTGATTTTTAGACCAGTACAAGGTCATGTAAGCAGCCAGATGGCTTACGTATATTCTGGGCTTGTTAGACGGAAAAGGAGATTAACTGTGCCTAATATAATTAGAATATGTAGCTGGTTAATTTCCAGCCATAGTACCTACATCTACTTTAGCAAACAGTAGAGCTGAGGACCCACTATCTACAATAACCCATGGACCAGAAGCCGATTAGCAGCTGGATTACACTAGGTGTGCTCCTGCAGAGCAGTTTCCAGGTTACCTTCACCCAAAAACAATCTAGCTGGGTACTCCAAAACCACTTCAGGCTATGAACTATAGTACAGCAAATGGAGGCAATCAGGAGATTCACGTTGCACGTACACTCCTGATTTGTACTGTAATGCTATTGTAGATGCATGCTTAAACAGCCTAACACTACAAAAGCACGAGAAGTTTTGTATTTTTTATCAAATCAAACAGGAAAATAATCTTTCATTTTGAGAGATCCCATGCAGTGCATAAGGTAGCGAGAGAGCTGTCCAGCCATTTTGTCCTAGAGAAAAAGGTTTTCATTAGCCACAGCTACGCCAAGACAACCTTCAATGAGTATGTAGTACAAAGGATATTGAAAAAATGGATTTAAGACAGGATACATTAAATCAGGATGACGCTTTAGATATTAAGGAACTCACAGATTACACAGCTTACATGGAATCATGGTTCAATCAATGATGCTACAGGAAGCAGAGCAGCTGGCGGTTCAATAATTAACTGGTTGCCCAAACACCAGTGAAAAGCAAATTGTTGGTCTGAATCAGGATCTGAAGGGCTTGAAGAGCCAGGCATTTTGCTGAGACAAAGGGAAGAAGGCAGGGAGGGAGGAAGAAAGGCAGGAAGGCAGGAGGGAAGGAAGTAGAAGAGATTGCATTGCATTTACTGAACTTTGATTTTCACTGGAAGCTCTTTTACACATGAATGCTCTTATAAAAGAGCTAAGATACTCTGCAAGAGACACATACACAAGTTCTTACTAGGAAGAAAAAAAATTTCCGTAGAAATGAGCACTTGGGAAAAAAGTAAGGCTCCATATATAGCAATCAAAACCACTTTCCCCGTACGAGTGAGATGCAAGAAAGCAGAGATATTGGAAAGAAATACTGAAGAAAGAGTAGAGATTTTATGTACATATTTTAAAAAATAAAATAATTCAAGAGTATTGATATGTTTATAGTCAAATGCATTAGATGCATTAGATGTTTATTACCAAATGAGCCACTGGCACATTTGCAAATATAGGGACAGTATATAAGGACAAAAGGGATGCTCTGCTGGGTCAGATCAACAGTCTGTCCAGCCCAGTACTACTGATAGCAAGAGCAGGACACGGCACTATTTTAACAGAGCAAGTGAGCCCAGGCACTTTCTGAGATCTAGCCTCCTACTTCCCAGGCATCCACACTGTTCTGACTGCAGAGAATTTTCACAGAAATACAAAAAATACCTTACTGAAAAAAGTCATTACCATCTTTATGATCCTGTGTCTACTATCTGCCAGCTATTAGGAACACTGGATTACAAAATTAAGAAGAACCTGAAGGGCATCAGGTTCAACCCCCTGCTGCCATGGGCATATATATGACACAATCCTATCGTCCAGATTCACTCTAACATTGGCTAGGTATTTTGTTCATACTATTCTCTCTGGAAGACTACTACAGAATCACACTTCATGAATGGTTTCCCTTTTTTCCTGATTTTCAGGTTAAATTTATTCATGTTCAGTCCAAACACTCTGGGTTTTGCGTCAAAACTTTCCCTGGACTTAGACAGTTATTTTCTTTCACTTGTTTCTACCATTGATCTACTTACAGACAGCAAGTATATCCTCTCCCAGGATCTTGCTCAGGTAAATAAGCCATGTGAGGTAATTCCTCATCTCTGCTGGAAACATCACCTGATACAGACTAGAAGCAAATGTGTCTTTGTCGCAGCTGGATTATATTGGCATCTGACAGTCATGCTGTGATCAGCAAATTCTCATCTTATGTAAAAAATTTTATGAGTCTTTCTGTTCATCTGTTTATTATCCTGATTATCCTTTGCACTGGCAATGTTTGCTAAAGTTCAGCTCATGCTTTAATCAGTGCAATCCTACGCAGTGCCAAAGCATCGGAGTTAATATACATTAAAAAGTTCAGGTAGGAACTGCCTTGAGCCTGATGCTTCTACTTTCAGTGCGATTTATTGTGATATTGCTTTAGGAATTTCCTAGCTACTGCTGAAAATTCCCTTCCTCCTGAACTAAAACAGTAATTCTCCATGTGCCACCATTTCAAGTGTCCAGCTGAAAATACAGATTTATTAGGTTTATCAGATTTTCTTTTTCTAGATAACTCGTTATCACAGAAAGCTATCATATGGGTCTGGCTTGACTTTGATACCAGAAGTTCATAGTATTTTGCATCCATTGCACCTGTAGTTATTTACATTCATCTAACCCTCATCCTCATTAACCTTTCCTGTCTATGAATCCCAGTGCTCAACATGATCACCCTTCTTGACAGATCAGACAAAAAGCATTAATTGGGTTTGGAAGCAGATTTTTTTTTAGTTCTTCTTCCCCACTACCTGATAGCTGTATGTCTTTCCTTATGCTACTTTTCCTTAGCTGATTGAAGGATATCTTGTGATTTGTTTTAAAATAATTAGAGTTTTTATTTTTAAGACTTAATTCACATTTTCAATTTCCTGCTTATCATAGTCAGTAAATACATATTGTATTACCTAAATTGAAATGAGGTTCAATAACTTCCTTGGAGAAAATAACAGGGCCCTACAGGGAAGACATATTTTTTGTTTCCAGAAAAAGGGAGACAGTGAAAACTAGTATATGGTTTCCTTTTGCATATCAGTTCCAACTAGGGGAAAAAAGACTGTATTAATTTTAAACTTTTTTAAATGTTTTTTAACTACATTTTCCAAAGACTGCTCTCCCTACATTTTTGGAAAAGGCATGAAATGCTTTCAGCATACTTCAACAGTCATGGTGGGTCAGTGGCAGCTGACTGGCAAAAGGGAGTGAAGAGCCACAGGATGGGACTACTCAGTGCCCATGAGATCTTACATGGGAAACCATGGCTATTTGCTTGCTCCGGCTTTTCAGGACCCAGCAGGTGCTGCTGACTGCCTTTGCAGGGGGGAACTGCACTGACACGCATCAGCTGCTTCACTGTGTCACAAGACTCAGCTCAGTGCTCAGGAAAACCAGGGGAGAGACTGAGATACAGGATTTCCCCACAGGCATTACATGCCCGAAATAGGTGAGACTCGGGAAAAATATGCATATGATCCAGATAGTATGTCAGAGTCCACCATCGGAGAAGTCACAGGAACACAAAGTATCTCAAACCAATTTTTGAACTAGCCCTTCAGTGTCCCCTTCCTCTGTTATCTACCTCACCTCTCCCCACCCTCATTTGACAAAGTGTAAAAGTGTGTCTACAAAAAGTCTGGGTTTGAGTTTGCCACCACAGGTTTTGTCTATACCCCTCAATTTTTTTTTTTTTTGGTCTTAGGATGAGAGACACCATGTTCACTTCTCTCCGTTACCTACAAAAGGACCCTAGGATGGCAAGCTCAAATGTAGGTGTCCCTGCTGACCATGTCTAAAATTAGCTCAGGTGTGATTGCTCTCCCTTGTGTTTATTTCCACAGCCTGCAAGGGAGATGGCTCTACTGCAGTGAAGCATCTGCCTAGCAATGCACACGCACTGCATTCCTCCATCTTCATCCAGCCATCACCAGCCCTGATAGAGCAGCGTTATATGACTCTTGAGCTCCTGGTCCACTACCTCAAATTATGCGGCTGTATGCCAAAGGCTTGCAGGCAGCCAAGGACAGCTTAGTCCATGTCTTCACTCGCTAATTGTGGTGCAGAGCCAAAGTACACACAGCTACACCCCTGGTCAGCCCAGTGGACAGCTGGCTCAGAGCTAGAAAACAAGTCCTAGCTGCTCTTCCCTCTGGGATCACTGGGAATGCTGCCAAACCACTTTAAGAGAAATATCTTTACACTAGACCACATTTTATAATGGTTATTGAAAAGCCAACTATTGAAAGGCCAAGCAGATGCCAAACTGTGTCTGAGTTGATGCAAACACTGCCTGGAAGACAGCACGATGACACTGCTAAACTGCAAGGCAGGAGCAGTTTTCCATGCTACAGCCTCACTCAAAGCAGCAAAATGCCCTGCTGCTTTGTTACAGTTACAGCTGTAACTCAGGGTGGACATGAACCCTGGGTAGTTTAACATTGTTTTTTCAGCTGTTGGATAAATATAATTTGCTATTGATAATCTCTGCAGGTTGAAGACTGTCCCAGTTGTACCCAGTGCCAATACCAACGAATTATTTTCATGCTATACACAAAGCTGAATGCGGGGACTCTGCAAACTGTAATCCCCATCTGACCCTTCTATTAGCACCATGAAGTGGAGCTTGAGAGCTGGTGGCTGACTGACACTGAAACAGACCGTTTCTGTATCGGCCGTTCCACCCTTCATTAGGTACACTGGTTTTCCTTGCATGCTTTCCTTTGTCCTCAATCTGGAGGAGACAAGCTGATAAAATAATTACTGGCGTATCTCACAGACTACTCTTCAGTTAACCCATCCATTTCACAGCCAGCAAAACAAAGACAATTTTTTCAGCTAGAAAAGGTGTGTCCAAACTACCACGTTATGCTACAGTTCCAATAATCGACATTGTTTTTCAGCATTTACATCAGCAGTGTCATTCCACCAGTACAGAACTGCAGTGGTTTCACTGGACACACTCCAGAATGACACCTACTGCCTATCTGTCTTCTGGACATACTCTAGCCTTCAAAGTTTTTGAGACATAAAACGGAGGTTTTGGGCTGATGCTTCCCAAAGCTATGCATAGCTACTGCACAAAACAATAGTGAATTATTCAGTGGTGGGGTCAAAAATTAATCTTACCAGAAACATAATGTAGGAACTAAAAAAGTAGTATTTTCTTACACTTGTAGAAGAATAATAGTAGAACATAAGAATCGCTGCAATGGGTCAGGCTGTCCAACCCATCTCATTATCATTGAAGCAGTTCCACAATAAGGTGCTTCAGAGAAAAACCTTCAGCTGCTTGCACCAGCTGCTCAAAA
Organism: Fulmarus glacialis; assembly: GCF_000690835.1. Lineage (NCBI taxonomy): Eukaryota > Metazoa > Chordata > Aves > Procellariiformes > Procellariidae > Fulmarus > Fulmarus glacialis. The sequence continues at coordinate 28,650 of NW_009232349.1, forward strand.
ATATGGAATTGCTTTATTACACAGTGATGTAACAAAAAAGCTGAGTCTGTCTGGCAACTTTCTGGGCAGTTGTCATTGCTAATGTTTCTATCTTATGTCCAATGTCAATGTTCTTGTCACAGGAAGCCTTGTTCTCTGATAGTTAACTGTTTAGTTTAGTAAATTACTCCATGGATTTGACATAACAATTGACTCCCTTGTCTCTGTATACCTCCCTCTATAACTTTTTCCCTTAGATGTTTAAATAGCTCAGTCAGGCATTTCCACGTGGTCTTGGGTCTACGAAATGCTAGTGCCCCACAAGTCTGTTTCCAGACCCTCCAGGTCCTTTCACACATTGGGAACATGCTGCTCCAATGTACGTTTGACCCTTTCCACTTCCTCTCTCTCTTTGTAGTTCACTCTTCCATACTCACCTCATTCCTAAAAAATATTCCCCAGAAGCACTCCCACAAAACGAACAGTCCCTCCGCAAAAAATGGAAAGGAGATACATGGATTATCAAGTTTAGTTGCCTGCAATAGTGTAGCAAGCTTTTAGCCCCAAACGCTACACAATAATATCCACTATATGTCCCGTTTTTCCCATGTCCGTCGTATTATGAGCCACAAAACAAATCCCGAGACCTTCAACACAAAAAACCCCACCCAAATGCTCCAAACATCACAATGGGCCACAGGAATAAAACAGGAAAGAAGAAAGATATCATCACTATCCTAAACCCTTGCCAAAGAATTTAGGTAAAATGCCCTAATGATCCTGGGAACCTGGCCACCTTCCATGGCACAGAGAGAGGGAAAAAAGAGACCCAATAAGAAACATCACTGTTCCTTGACAATATAAATTCCTTCCCGACCACCAGTCCAGAGCCCGCAAAACCAGACCCCACAGGCCAGTATCAGTATCTCATCCATACCTACACTCACCCCCTCTGGTTTCTACAAACCTTTTCCAAATTACAAGTTACACAGGAAACATTCCTCTTCAGCAGAGTCCAACTTGGGTAAAGCGGGATCTGACTGCTGTAATTTAGGGTTCTCACCTTTCATGGCTTAGCATTACAATGCTGTTTCTATAACCATTTCACCATCAACCAATTCTGAAGTGGTCTCTGTTCATTAGCCTAAGCTGGGCTACAGGAAAAGGCTGTCTGAGCTGCCCTGTGCTACAGTTTGCTGGTTCTAACATCCAGACTCAGAATGACTGTGCCAATTTGATGCTGCTTTTATTAGCATTTTCCCCCCTTTTAAGCAACTGCCTCCTTCGTAGGAAAGAGGAGCGGGATAAATGACCGCATAATTACAGTGGCACAAGCAGCCCAGCTACAAATATGAGGCACAGAGTAACTGCTATGGTGCAAGACTTCTGTCCTGACAGCTCTAAGAATGTTTTATTTCTTTCATCAAAGAATAAAAGGCATCAATCTGCAGCTTCGAGAAGTCAGTCATATTGCAGCAGGTTATACAGCAATTTCACAAGGGTAAACTGACCCAATTTGAAGCAGTGGGCACTCATCCAATGATAGAATACAGAAGGCAGTGTGTGAAATGACTGACTGACTCACTATATCAAAATGAAATTTTTCAATATCACATCTAAATGGAAAACCAAGAATTTCCATGGCAAAGTAAAAATAAAATGATGGATTTTTATTTCCCCTAGTTCTCAACTTCTTATGGGAAACTGAAGCCCCTCTCTCAAATATCTTAATTTCAATGAATCAGCAAATTCCAGTTTCACAGGTTTTAGATCCTTCTGACTTGCTCTAATTACATTATATTACTTTGTGAGAACAGGACGTATTGGCAATCAGAGAAGAGGCTAGCTGACGTGATGGGAAGGTAAGAATCACAGCTGACTATGAAGAAGAAAAAGAGGGATTTTTGATTCTACCAAGCATATTACTAAGATGCAAAACTGCACCTGAATCATATTCCCTCAGCTCTGTTCTTTGCCCTGCTTGGTATACCCCAATATTCCCTCCTCATTCAAAACAAGAGGCATGTTCACAGCTGGCAAGGGAAGTAGGATAATAAACCGAGTTCAAGAGCTCCTTCAGTGCATTTCCAAGGTCTTACACTTCACACGGCAGAGGTGCTACTTGAATATGGGAATACACATTTTCTTCAAGTTAAGAGGAATACATCTGTTCAACTTGCTAATTTACTTAACTGCTTGAAAGTGACAGGATTCTCAAAAAAGCTTAAGGAAAATTCAATTCTCACTTATTTTCCTTAAGCTCCTTTGAGAAACCCAGCCTTAATGTAGCATTCCTCCTTTCTTTTGCAGGCTGCTCACTGTGTCCCCCACTCCCAGGGCGGGTGGCAATGTAGGGACAGCAAGGGACACCATAAGCCAAGAAAGACTCTTGGAATTAGGCTCCATCACTGTGAAGCATGGTTTGTGATTTCATTAAATCACCAGTCAGCTTCTTCAAAAAAATTCATATGACATTTATAAATAAAAATGAACCAGAGAATGACTCACCTTTGATGGAGTCCAGGCCATCTTATTTCACGTCAAGTTTAATTTTCAATGCTAAATATGCAGACAAAAATGCAGTATTGTCTCATAAAGCCAGCTCCTGCAATCCCACTCACCGCCAGTCACCCCCACATTTCACCAGCTCCTCATGCATTGTCTGTTTTCGTAATACTCCTCTTTCCTATCACCTCATGTTTTGTTACTCTTTCTGGCCTGGATTTTGCCTCCGGATGGAACACGTAATTGGTGATGGCCATTCTGTTGTGGTGGCCCTTCTCTCTCCAAACACCCCTTGTATCCAAGTTAGCATTGTACTATGACAGGAACAGAAATGAAGAATGAAATAAGTGTATTACAAAAAACATGTCATCACTGTACAGTCAGGAGCGAGTTGAACTTTCATTTCAAACCTGAGGTCAGAATTATTGAATTGACTTTGAAGCAAAATGTTCTTACAAAATACAAAACAAAAAATAATCACTCGTCCTGACAATGCAAAATATTCCCAACCTACTTTCTCAAACAAAAATAAATGCTGCATAATTCTATCATTTCCATATATAATTAAGGAACCATAATCAGAATAATTAATCAATAACTATGTTCAACAGTTCCATGCCTGCAGCAAAAATGAGATTATTCCCTAAAATGCTGAAAGTTAAACTTTGCCCTCAGCTTTGAAAAATTACTGATCCAGTGGAGCTAGTACATATTCAAAAGAACAAGAAAAAAGCTGACTGAGAAAAGGCATCGGAAAATCACAGGGAACTCTTAGCAGAACGTGTGACCAACAGCTACAAGTCTGTCCCCCCTCCCCACCCAACCATTTGATGTTTCTTCTAGAAGCAGGATCAAAACAAACAGATGCTACTGTCTTCCCAACTGTAAAGCAAATAGCTTGTAAAATGTAATCCTAGTGGTGCCAACATTTTCTAGCCTTTAGTAAGGGCATTAAACTGATTAACCTACAAAAGGATTCCTGGGTTGACTTTTGGACTCACAAAATAACAAGGCATTTCCATGGTATAATCTCTCCTGGCCAATTTTAAACCATTCAGCTCTCTTTAGAGATGTGCTAAGCTGACTAAAACAGAAGTCAAAGCTCAACTGTTATCATGAGACCTGAAGTGCAAGTATCAAAATTATCATGTGCAGACCAAAGTGACAGTCCACTGGAAATGTGTGTGGTTCCCTGTCAGTTCACCCTCTTGCTCAACAGCACATCGCAGGGTGTCTCGCAGCACTCCCCGGCCTTTCAGCCTCCCAGGCTGGCCGGATCCTGAGACGTGCAAAAGCTCCCGTGCTTCCTGTCATGCAGAAGTCACAGAGCCCTGGCTGCCTGGTGGCACTGGAACCACGCCTGGACCCAGTGCCTTGGTTCCTACACCAGCTGTTGTAAACAGCATCCGTAAAGATTTCACTAACTGGGAGGATTTAGAATATGGGGTTTTTTTTTCCAAATCAAAACAAAGCTAAACTTTAAACTGTTGCAGTTTTCCTAACACAGAATGCTACTTTCTTCCCAGACTAAACATACATAAAAATGAAGCAATACAAAAACGCTTCAAGTGGCCAGATCCAGAGATTCTTAAATTGCTTTGCCTCATTCCAGTGTGCATCTAGAAGGACTCTTCCTGCAAAATTTCCAAGGACATATAGTACAAACTTAACAGGCCAGAGTTTTTATCAGTGTTTTGTGTTCTCAGCGTAGTGTAGAAGCTGTCACAATAAGCCAGAAGTTGCTATCACTAATATTCTAAACAGTTTACTGTTAATACAGATTGCATTTCTTTTTTTTTCCATTGAACTACGTTCTCAGAGTTTAAATCATGTCATGTATCATTCTGCTATGAATTTGCAAGCGAAGAGGAAGAATACAGGTTTGCAAGTCCTGCCACCTCCACTGCCACCAAATGGATCAAGAGCCTTTTTTCTCAAACTGCTCTAGCTGTCTGAAAATAAGATTTTTGTTCCTACCATTAACACTGAAAGGCCACACCAGATACTTATTCCTCCAAGGGCTACCGATGACTGCTAATAGCCAATATTAATTTTATTGATATTGAACTTTTATCCTTTTGTGTGCATATTGTCCTTTACATTTTCTTCCTGTAATTGATATTTACACCCAGGAGCATTTACAGAGAGCACTGGTATGAATCGAATTCTTCCCCTTCCTTGGTATCATTTGTGTCCTACTCACCCATTTTACCAAAGGCTCCAATCCCTTGCTATGGCCAATATCTTTCCCCTCTTGTGCTTAATTAGTTACTCTTCCTTCTTAACAACCCACCTTCTCTTTCTGCTGGCACATTTTCTCTCAAGTGCTGTAATTCAGTTCTTCTTCCAGAAGCCAGTCTCTTCTTTCATGTTTTATTCATGGTCATATTCCACGGGTCACTTTCTCCCTCAGAAATCTGTCCAGTGTTCATTTCAGTAATTTCCTAAACATCCTAAGATGCTTTCTACAACCTTATTTTTCTGTTCCATCATATTCTCAGATTTAATCTAAAATCCCCATTCACAGTTTTACCTGAGATGGTCTTCTATAAGCTTTGGCAGGCAAATATTCAAGCACGAGTAGTTTTTATTTAGTACTTAAAATAAATAACACACATCCTATAATTTCTACAACCTGTCATCGTTGTATATGGAGGTCACCTCCCCTACTTCTTCAGAAGCACTTCTTCATCATTCCTTCTTCTTTATTTTTACCATCATGGAAAGGAAGAAGAAAATCGCCTTGTGTACATTTCTCTACTTACAAGTCTCTAGAAGCAGGCTGCTTTGATTACTTGGCTTCTTTAAAACTTTGTCAAGATCAGCCTTGCACCTTCAGATTAAGTTCAGCAGTTAAACTGTTCATCAGCAACAACCAAACACACCAATCACACGCTCAGTTGCAAGGACTAGCAAACAGCCCTCAAACTCTGCCAACTACAAGCTGTAAACCGCAAGACACCACAAACTGGAGCTAAGCAAACTACAGAGCATCTACATGCACGTGGCTATTTGTTTTTTCCTGCTTCTGTCAATGTAAGAAGGATATGCATCATAGTCACCAAAAATAGTTAAAATGCAACGTCTCCAAATGCCCACACCCTGCATTGCTCTCTATTCACTGTCCTAATGGTCGCTGCTTGCCAACAGTACTACCAGCCGTATAGACGTATTCACTGCTTCTGTCTGGTTGAAGAAATACTGAAAGATGGGGAAAAAAATGTTTTGTTCCCCAGAGTAGACCAGGAAGGAGATGCTGTTACTCAAAGAAAGAGTTAATAAATGTGAGGAACGAAGCTAAGGTAATTGCCCAAGGAACTGCTGAGTCCCATTCTGATTTAATTTCTACCAAAGCGAGAGAGATCAGAATTTGACCTTCTAGAAGGTGGGCACGTGATGAGTGAAGCAACTTTCTCTTACATCACAGAGCATTTCTTTCCCACAGAAGACGACACTTTAAACAGAAAAGACTGTCTCTGCACTTTCACCTGCTGACGGTTGCTGAATAAAGGCTTCTACCTGACCTGTCATGGGAAAAGCTCTAACAGATCCTTGCCTTCAGTCAAAAGGGAAAGGCAGAGACTAAAAAATGGTGAACTATCTCAAGCTAAAATACAAACTTCACTCTGCAAAAATTGAAGAAAGGCTTTATTTTCCAGGTCCCAAGAATATCCTTAAGTACAGGCAGGAATGATGCCCATCAACTACCTCAAGTACTGGAAACCTTCCACAGAAGCAAGATGAAATGGAAACTGGAAAAGCTCGTCATACGAAGGAATGCATGGTAACACGAGTCCTTCCACACACTTCACTTCGGATCCCCTGAAACTATAACAAATACAGGCTCTCTTCTGCTTGAAGAAAGAGGTTGAAGAAGAAGAACCAAGAAAGTCTTATACTTTATGAGGTTTTATTAATGCAAAATGAAAGAGTATCAAGGAGCAGACAGCTTTACACTCATGTACCCAGTGAGACTTTATGAAATGTGAATTTTTTGTTGCCTATCTAAATGTCCTTATCTGTATCAAACTGTTAATCACTAGTCATTATCTTTCTGGCACTGAGCAGAGTCCTGCCCAACAAGTTAAAAAAAAACTTTGATCTTAAATGGAAAGCATGCTATTTAGAAAGGAAGCATACTAGATTACCTTGGGTAGGAACCAGAAATATTACCTAGTCACCTCCAGCAACAGTTACTGCAACAATTAAAGATCAGGCACGTGGCATTTAATATGAGATATGAAAACACAGATTTGGGGCTGCCTATAGAATTAAATACAGAGATTCGCAGCTATAAAAGCCAGAACTACTAAGCACTAAAATTCTCATAATGAACAGGGACCCTTAACAAATCCTCATGCTCATAATGAATAGCAAAAGAGTTGAGGTGGGACTTAACATACCTATGGGCTTGACCTGGTGCTCTTCATAGAATCATACAATCATAGAATCA
>NW_009232350.1:0-13510 GCF_000690835.1 Fulmarus glacialis
GGGGCCGGGCCCCTCTAGAGGGAGCCCTCCGATGAGGAATGGCCCGGGAGGCAGGGCAGAGCCAAATAAGCATTCGGTCGGCTTTCCTCCCGTCCTATTAGAAACTAAAGGTGCCCGAGCCCTGCGGTAAGCCTACCCCTACCTAATACAAATACATACTGTTATAATCCCTTATTTAACAAGGAGCAGTATTGCCGATGCATCCTAGCCGTCCCAAAATTGGGGTTATCGACATGACTTTAGTTCTTTGCCGGAGTTTGATACTTCAGTACATGCCTCAAAAAGGCCGCTCAGAGACGCTATTTGTGTGGAAATACTGACCGTGGGATTTCAGTGCTAGAGCAGATGGGCCATAGGTAGCGTTAGCAAGGAAATAACAACGGGGTGTGCGTTGCAGCTTATACATCTTGCACATTCTGAGCATGAGACGTAAGGTGAAAGGCCAAGTGGCTTTAATTACAATTGCAGGAGTACAATGGGCAGCCTGAGTGCTTTCCTGGGATCAGAAAATATGCTTGTATTATTAGGGATGAGGGAAGAATATAGACAAAGGTATTTAATAAGTTAGTTTAAAAAAAAAAAATTGTATTCTGAGCAGGTTTTCATGCCTTTGCAATTACTGTACTTAAATTACCAGATATATCTCTCTTTTCAGCAGACACTACTAAGTTTTCAAATAACACTTAGTAATATTTAGTTTCTTTTAAACTACTTACTGCAAAGCAATAACAAAATTTTAGGGTAACTTCATTATAAAACAGAGCCAAACTAGGTAGCTTACTCTTAAAAAGCTGAAATAACTGAAGTACTGGGAGCTAAGCAGCTTGCAAAAAGTGTGCTAGTTAGAGCTTTGCAACATGGAAATAAACATGAAGTTTTATGTGCCTTTCCTATATTATTGAGTAGTATATTTTAAAATTCCAGTTTGCCCTGGAGTTGTGAAGAACACATGGAAATATGACTGTTTACTTTAAGTGGCACCTGTAAATTAAAAACGAAATAGAAAATCAAACTGAAAAGAGAAATTCATTAAATTGAAATAAGCCTGAGTGAATAAACGCAATATCTCACTCACATGAAAAAGCATGGGGCGAGAGCTTGTTTGCTGGGGAATTTTTGGCCTCCCTATGTAGTTTTTAGTCCGACATTTCTAAATGGTGTAAATACTTAAAAGTTCTGGGTATTTTCAATTACTATTGTTAGACAGAAAACAAGCTCCGGTTTCTTCAAACCTTATTTCGTTGAATGTGTCTGAGTCATAGGAAAAGTCATTCCATCATGTCTAGAAACTGTTTTTATTCAGAGCACTTGTCAGGAAAGAAAATAAACAAGTATTAGTTCCTGCCACCATTCATTTCAGAACAGTTACAACCAATATAATTAGGTCTCAGATTTTTTTAAAAAAAAAAAGTCTGAATGAAAAGATATAAGATTATATGTGTCAGTTGCTGAGCATTTGGCATGAACAGCTTTTCCAACACTTGCTCTGGTTATTATAAGGTTTGAGTTGTAAATGACTGCATTCAGCACCAAACCTGTCAGGTTGGAGAGCTTTTCATTAAATGTTTGATCTAGAAATTTTTAATCAGTGCACAAATAAAACAAATTATTAAAGCACTACATCAGCTACAGTATATGTAATTGGGATGAACGGGGTGATGTAACCGGTGGGGAACAGCACAAGCATTCTTAACAGAAGGCCTGGAGCTACAGAACTTGTTACCACTGGAGATGAAACAGAGCCTGAGTCTTAACCTGTATCTTGAAAATGGTAAGATGCACCTATTACAGACATTCCCAAATAACCTGGTGATAAATCATGTACGTTGTACAGCTTTACTGGAGAAGCTGGGGAGGGATCACCTTCTAGAATACCTTGTGTTTGTGAAAGAACCCTGGGATGAGCGTGTGCTGAAAACACAGCAGATTTTATTTATGAAAGCAAAAATGAGCGTTTTATATTCTCAAGTTTTTACTGCTGTTCTCTGTCCTAGATGAAAGCAAGTCTGTAAGATCTACTTTAGGAAGTTATCTCATGAAAACTATTTTGTGACTTCAGTACATTAATCAGGGGTAGTAATTATAACTGCTGAAATCAATGGACCTACTCTGACTTCCGTAGTTGAGGTTCTGATACAAGTATTATTAACATTTTAGCTTAAAAACAGCAGTTCTTTTAGCTAGTCTGGTTAGTGAAATTTCTGAAAATGTCAGCAACAAGATGTTTCAACTAGGCTAACAATTAAAAAGGGAGCTTATTTACATATACCAGATTAAAAACCAACACCACATAACAATCAGACACAGTGTTACCCTGCTCTTCCTAGCAGATTTCTTTGGGTGGTTTTGTTTGACATTTATATCTAGGACTTCTGTTTATTTATTTTTTGTTTCCTGTCTGAAGAAATTGATTTAGGAAAGCTAATGCAAAAGTGGGGAGTTACATTTTGCTCTGAAGGGTGCAATAAAGCTAATATTTCATGGCTGAAAAGTCTGCCTTATGTCACTCTCAATCAGTAGCTGAGAACGAGACTGTTGCAGGTTTGTGTGCCTGAAGTCAGCCGCTGAGGTGGGTCAGTGACTATTCCCATCATCCAGCTCAGGGGTGAAATCTTACCCTCATACGAATCACCAGAAGTTTTACTGTTGTTTTCAGAGGAGCCAGAACTTTGCTTTAAAACATTAGATTTGGCAACAGCAAGGGATCCCATCAATCCGTGTATCACAGGGATTACGTGCCAATCAAATGCCTGTCGGCTTCGTGCTGGGCTGCGCATACAACTTTTGCACGATTTCATCTTCAATCCCACATATGGCAGAGGTAAAGAAACTCAAGCTCTCCTTCTGATCTGGAGCCTCATGGGCTCTGAAACAACAGGAGGAGAAATATGTCTTGAAAATGCAGGATCTGTCAAGGTCAAGCACAAAAATTCAATGCAACAAACAGATCTGGCTCTTGGTCTCACGTATGTTAGCTAATGCTCGCCACAGGGGAAGGCACTAAAGATAAAGGAAAGCAATTTGTGGTCAAAAAACTTTCAACTTACAAACTTTAATTCTGTTATAGCTGACAGGCTTTGGTGGTGCCTTCCTGCAGGGTGCAGGACCCAGAGGTGTTGGAGCACCGGCCATGGGTGCAGGAATGGTGCCGGGGGGCTATTATTAGTTGTCTTTGGCAAACGTGCCTTGAGTGCTTTGTAGGATAAGGGGATTAAGAGGTTTTATTAATTGCTTTAAGATGGAAGCTGGTTATGCCATGGTGCCCTGGGCCATAGGCAGCCCCACGTGTAGCTGCGCAGCCTCAGCTGGCTCTGTGGCTCCCAGCCCCGACGGAGGTGCTCTGTCTCCCTCCCAGTGTGTCTTTCTGGACCGCTGTGGGGACAGAGAACGTGCCTAATACAATTTTCCCTCCTTCGTAGTCTTTACTGCTGCCGCGCCTTTAAAATAAAATGTTTCTTTCCTTTTTTTTTTTCTTTTTCCTTTTTTTTTAATTTTATCCCTTGCTTTTCGAACAGCAATTTATATCCTGTGTGCCTTATCTCAGGTAAGATAAAAATAGTGGCTTCACTCCATCAGCGTAATCAGTTGTGTTAATTTCTCTGATAGTAGGCTTGGCTCAGAGTTTGCATTACCCCATACAGGCTATGTCTGTGCAGGCACAGTCTATAGATACTTTTAAAAACTACCGCATATTTAAAAAAAAAAAAATCTGCATGTTGAGATAGTAAGTTTTTAAGCGCTGTTTTAAAACAAAAAATTGAAGATGCTTTCCTTCAGTTTACAATAATCTTTAAAACACAAGGAACTTTTCTCATATCGAACAACTTAGCATATTTTGGGTTTTATATTGCTTTTTAAACACACTCTACCAAAGTACAAGCTAGTGCTTATATACACTGAAAAAAGTTTTCAGTTATAAAGTGTGAAAAATTGTCATGTGTTTCTCTAAATATGGTAAATGTAATTAGATGGTAGCATTCACCATCTCCGAAGAAGGATGACTTTGGTATGGCCAAGTATCTAATAATATCCCCGTAAGCTCTATCAGTTGTATTTCTTCTCTATTTCCCTGAAGATGTCCCCACATACTACATCTCATGGTTTGCTGACTATTTTCTGCTCCACTTTCAAGCCCAATGCTTCCAAAAGAAATTAAACTCCTTAGGAAATGCTCAGCTCCCTGTTCCAAAATTACTCACGTCCAGAGTCTTTCTCTTCTAGAAATATTTAACAGCAACAGACTTCTAGACAAACTTTCTCTTTGTAATTTCATTCCTGAGTCATCGACGGCCTCGGCATTTATCTGTGTGTGTATTTTAGTAACTCGCAGCACTTCTTCACCGTCTCTGATCGTCTTACCTGGTGTGTCCTGTATGTCCTCCCCAGTGGGGAAAAACTGGGATGTAAACACTGAGTCAGCAATTAATAGTAAAACTTGTATGAGCATCACCGAGTCTAGGATTTCAGCATAAGTCTTTTTCCCCTTGCATTTCCAGCAGGCTTTTTGCCATCTCTTAGGGCTTTCCACAAACAAATTGATGTCTCAATCAGTCGCAATTGCGTTCTTTTGTTCTGCTCTCCTGCACACAAATACTCTGTTACATTTCTGTGTTTTCCCAGGTATTTTTCCTAAAGAAAACCAGCTCTGTTGCTGTCTGGCCATTTAATTTCCATTCTAAACCTGTGATCTTTACGGCGCTGTTTATTTCATGCTACCTTGTGCCGAGTGTCATCGGATCTTCTGGCAAGAGTTGTGTCGGTTTTCTCTCCTGACATTAGCTATTTATCTTCGCTGCTAAAACAATACTTGAAACCGTTTAGAATTACAGCTTCAGAAAAACAAGTTCTTTCTTTTTCCACGATGCACCTGTGTTTCCTAAAGGCGTTTCTGGTCAACCTTGCTATAGTTGAAGATTTTTAGTGGTGATGTTTGCTTAAAGGAGCTAGGTAATTCATCCTGGATATTTAAGTGCATTCATCTTTTCTAGCAGCAGAGAATATGAAAAGCTGTTTTATTCCCCATTCTGATTTCTTTTCACGCTCCGATATGTCCATTCCAGCTATACGAGTGGGGACGATGGGTACTCTGTGCCTGGTTCATATGGTGGTTATTCAGGTAAAATTCCCCTGAATTTAAGATGGGCTTTTATTGAGCCAGAAGGATGAGATTTAATTTCTATGCTTTCCTGTTATTTGCTCATATAAAGCCCCCATCCACCCATGCCTCCTTGTAATTTATTGATGGGGCCTTGAGAGACTTTTATGATGATGAATATATTGGGAATTTACTTTTATTGTTGCTCTTATGAATGAAGTACATCACTTTCAAAAGAAGGAATTAATTTACTGTAGTATTCTGTATCACGTAAGTCTGAATTGGAATTTCTTGTTTATTTACATAACATGTTAATTTGGTTGCTAGTGTTGCTATCAGCTAAAGTTCAGCTATGTCTGAATAAGTTTTTTATTTGTAACTTTGTGTAATATGTAAGAAAAACCTCTCTTTGGAGCTTTCACTGCATTTCATGTACCATGTGTTTTAGAAACCCTTTTTAATTTGCTCGTCTTGAATATTACATTGCAAATGTAACTGTCTTTGGAGCATACAGTGTGTTGCTTGATCCGTGAGAGGAGGGGGAGGAGAAGAGGAAATCAGGGTTCATGCCATGTACTGTGTCTGTTGTCCTGCTTCTCAATTTTCTGTCACTTTCATATGTCATTTCTTCTTTCTCATACTACCATGCTGAAGTTTGGAGACAAACTTAGTGCATTGCAACATAAAATACATGACTTGCAAATATTTATCTGTCTTGTTTTCTTGCATTATCATCTAAGATTAATGAATGTCTCCATTTCGGAAGTGAAGATATTTGAATGTTTCTCCTTTTCAGCCAAAGAATAAAATGTGCAAAAGAAACTTGCAAAAGTAACAAGCGAATCATTGAGAAAGAGACAAAGTTAAAACTGGTGTACTTTTAATGTCAAATGTGGAACATGCTTCGAAAATCCAATCTGGAACTCACCTACGTACAAGTACAAGTTTTGTAAATGTTTTTCTAGGAGTAACTAGGAGAGGCATTAATGCCCGAGTCTCAAGTCTCCAAAATATTTGCAAACTACTCCAAGTATTTTGCTGTAATTTTTTTCCAATGTAGTCACTCATTGGACCCTGCTACATTTTAATGATTGATTACAGACACGGGATGAAATGTTGGCCCCGCTGAATCCATGGGAGTTTTCCTATTGACTTCAATGAAGCCAGGATTTTACCCATGGATTTACGGCAGCAAAACACAAAAAACCTGATTCTGTACTTCAGCTAAAATAAAACCCATGACACATTCTGTGTTACAAGAGCGAAAGCAAAGCTATACCCTTTCTAAAAATGGTTTTGTGCATCTATAAGGTTTTGATTAAATGAATGTTTTTGCACCTGTTGGAGTAAAAGTAATAAAAAGCCAAACTGCTGTCGTTGTTTTGGTATGCGTATCTAATTTTACAATACATACTGCAGTAGTTCATCCTAAATTAAAAAATCGGAAGTTAAAGGGTTTTTTCATACACCAGTAATATAACCTCTATGTCACATGTGAAAGTACTGTGTATTTTATATAGTCATGATGTCAGCAGTATATTATATAAGTTCTTAGTGGCAGATGAAGTTTAGTAGCACAGACTAATTTTTGTTTTACTTAATGTGATTTTTAGCCATTTTCTTCTCAGAAAAAGTATTTTAACACTTGGCTTTTTATTTCTTCCTGACAGGGCTGCTCTTTGCATGTGTCTAAACCAAATCACACTAAAAAGAAGTTACTAACTTTCTTTACTGATGTTTGTGTGAAATGTTGGCAGTGCTGCATGGTAGCAAACACTTTAGTTCTCCTGCTGCACTGTCACTGCAAAATTATGAACTTTGCAATTGCATGGGAACTGCTGGAGTTGTTCCTCGTCATCTCCTTCTCAGCTTTTCAGCTAGAAAATAAGGCAGAAATTTGACTCTCCCTGCACAAAGCCTAACTAAACAGACTATGCAGAGAACTTTAAGAGGGGTTGTAAATCCACTAGCTGCTGGGAGGCTCCATTATAACCCCTCTGCAGCCCTCACCTGTGGGCTAGAAAATGAGCCCCTGACAGTCTACACCTTTGCCCTTGGTTGATATAACTTGAGTTTCTGTGGGACTTCTCTGTTAGGACAGTTCATGTATTTCTCTGTCTCTTGGGTTGATGTAAGCGTCAGTGTTAGTAGAAGCATTTGAAATAGAGTACCTGTGGATTCTCATGCAAAATAGTTTCTCCCCTTCTGTTTCAAGCAGCAAAAAACTCGAAGTGAGTCATATGAAGGTGTGAAGGAGCCATCTTTATAGCACATTTAAAGGAGGAAGAGCAACCTTTTTATCTCTGCCATTCTTGACATCCCCAAGAAGAGAACTGCTAAGAGTCTATTGAAAAAAAAGTTAATTGCACTTACAATATCTGTAAGATCTTTTTGCCACACGACCCCACAATTTTTATGCGTAAATACAGCTGTCATGTTATTCCAGTCCATTAATAATCAGAGATGTGACCAAATGAGGCAGATTAGAATTTGTAGAAGAATTTGCATTTTTTTCCTTCTTGCTTAAATATGTTTTCTAAATTAGACTCTCAGAAACACACAAAAATGTCATCTCTTTCACCTCTTATTTCTCATTCTGCTCCTAAGACTGAAAAAACCGACACCCCAGACAACAAAAACCAGACCCCAAAGCCCAATCAAAGAGCAAAAATCTATATAAACCTCCATATGTGTCTGACTGGAGCTCTACTATCCAAAAACATGTATCAAATCACTCTTCCATATTCATGCACTAAACAATTGAATTATAACTAGGAGTATTCCAACAAGCATAACATCGAAAAGGGTAAATCAAATACAAAAAAGTCATGTAGGACTCTGTGGGGGAATAATAATGTGAATAATTTTTTTACCTCATCCCAAAAAAGCATGAACTAATGGTGTCCGAGTATGGAGGAAACAAACTGTTCCTTGAATTGTTGTGGATATAGAAGGAAATATAGTGTCTCTCTTTTCTATCTCCCTGGAACGGACCACATGGTACACAGCTACGATGAAGAGATCGTTCAGGTATCTGAGATCAGACCCACTTGGAGAACCATTGCATACCCACCCACTCATGCACAAAAGGTGAGGAGTTAAATGACGCTGCGTATCAGAGCTGAAAGAACATGCGTGCTCAGCACAGGCATCAAGAACAAATGTACACTGAGATCTGAAGGAGAGGAGGTTGGACAAACACAGTGCGCTTCTTGACATAGTGGGGTCCCTCATGAGTGGAGCAAGAGAAACGATGAACGAAGAGGAGAGACAACCCTCTCTCTTGCAGTTCTGGGCCTTGCGTGCACCCTGGCTGTTCTCACCAAGTTGAGGAGTCCAGCACACACCTTTCTGCATGTGTTGTTAGCCTCCATCAGGGTCTTATCTGTGGGAAGGACTGTGCCTCTCCACTCTCCTACCCATTCTTTTTATATGGCATAAGCATAACCCGTAGCTCTTCTATGTTTACCAAGAGTAAGGAGAAACATGGAATAAAACTGACTTTGGGTAACTTGGGAATAGCCAAAAGCCATCATTTTAAGTGTTGCTTAAAGCTCAGTTGGATGTACCCCATCAGCACATCTCTAACTTTGGTTAAAAGCCTGCAGGTCTAGAGCCGAGCCTCCTTCCACCACCGGCTCTATTGCTTCTCAGTAGTAACGCAGGCTGGTTTTGTCCTACAGACACTCAGCAGTTTTACCTCACAGGTAATCTTCCAGGAAATGGAAAAGAAATGGCAACATTTCTGGGCTGTGGCTTCTGCAGCATAGATGTGGTGAAACACAGAGAGCTCCTATTTGGTTCACCCAAATTCAAGTCACTTTGCCTTTGCAGATAAACGCTGTCAAAGAGAACATGAATCCCTTATTAGATCCATTCTCAGTGTCACACAGTATCTGTAGCTGTGCCAGGACATAATTCAGAAATATGAGAGAATTAAGATTTCAATTTGATGTTGTAAAAACCAGGAGGTATTACTAGGCATCTTTATTTCCAGAAAACATAGAACTGTGGCAATTAATACTATTATGGGACCAAATATCCTCCCATGTAAATCCATACTAGAGATGTATGTAGAAGAAACAGGGCCCATTAGCCTTCTCTTGCAAAGCAATTTTTTGCTCCCTTTATTTTATGTCACCTGCTTAAGACAGGGGAATGTCATTAAGTGAAGGTGAGACCATCAGATGAATGGGTGCGGAGATGTACTTAGAGCAAAGAAATGCAGATACGACTTGCTTGGTATCCCACAGGACTGTTTCACATCCCTGTGATGTATCACACTTCCTTTCCTCTCCAGCCCACTGGAGAAATGACACGGTTGAACAGGAACATTGCTTACCATTTAAATTTCAGCTAATAGAAGTGTTTTTTTAATGTTGAATACTACTTAACTTCTGGTTAACTCTATTTATTCTCCAATTTCTGTCTCAGCTTTAAGACTAACCTGGTACTTTCTAGCGAGCCCCTGAAACCATAGAGAGTACTTGGTTCCCTTTGCTCATATCCCTTTCAGTCTGTTACTAAAATAAATAGAGATCAGATCTGAACAAAGATGTAATAATTAAGGAATCAAGTGTTGCATAAAAACACCAGATTTGCATTTGTTCAGGATATTACTAGGATTATTATACATTAAATAGCATAATTTGTACCCCCTTTTAAAATGCATTTTACTATGACCATGGATTAAAGCATATGTTAAAGTCTAGAAATCAATTTTTCCCCTTAACATTTTATTTCTAAGACTTCACTTCTGTGTGACTAGTATAGATCTCTACTAAAGAGAAAAGAGTGCTGAATGACTTTTTTTTTACTTTTTGCGGGTAGTTTCACATGATAAATGTGGAGATCTGAAGTGTTTAGTAGCATGTAAGGAGGTGAATAAATTACTGTTCGATTAGACTAAAAGATATTGCTGAAAAGTACTTGTAACGAGATAATTGCAAGTGCCAAAGCTGAGAGTAATACTCAACACTGGCAGCAGCTTAGTTAAACATGTGGTTAATGATGTTATAGAAAGAACGGGTATGTAAAATATTAAACTGTGCCAGCAGTAAATATTAATTTTACGTGACAGCAATAGTGTCTTACCGAGACTGATATTTGACATACAAAACTCCTATGATTATTTTAATATCTTTACTTCCCCATGATTTTAATGATATGACAAAGATTTTAGGTGTTTGCTGAAACAGCACTGCTGTCATTTACTATCAATCAAACAAAATGGCATTCTAATTCATCTCACTGCAGAAGTCTGAGTAGTTTTCACACCAATTAAGCTACTGCTGTAAAGAGTATGTTCTTCTTTTGGGGTTTTATAATTAAAGAATAAAAATGACAAAAACCTATCTGGAAAACATTTATTAGAACATATAATACAGAAAAGTATTTAAGTAGGGATTTTGCCGTCAGAAGAAAGCAGCTTTATAAAAGCCTGAGTATAAAAATAGAAAAGCAGCATATGACTTTCTACCTTTAAATTAGTTACGAAATAACATTACAGATAAAACAGGTAGTGCCTCATGTAGTTGATTGCTCAGTACTTTTCGTTATAAGTTTCTTCAATCACTTAAAAACATTGCCAAGTTTTGAACCATTCAGGATGGACTTTTCGATGCCAGATGCCTGCACTAGGCGGGAGTATTATGGAAAGCTGCTTCCAAAATTCAATCATTCCAGCAACAATATTCCAGAAAAGGTAAGTTTCCTTGCCTACCATTATCCCAAATCTCACAAGGCTTTTTTTGCTGGGAACATCTAGTGCCTCTGGAGCAGGAACTTGAAGTTCTGCAGAATGATCGTCTTGCTGTCACAGGAGGTGCCTTTGATTAGCTTCTAAGATTTGCCCAAATTTGTCCCCAGTATAGAGCATGTTCTCAAGTTACGGCTTGTCAGCTGAGCTGTGGTAACTGACTCTGCGTACATTCCTCATTTACTAATCTAAACCACCTTTATAGGAGTTCATATTAAAGAGTTGTTCTTCACAGTGACAACACGCAAGCAGACTTCAGCTCAGCTGGAAAGCAGCAACTTTGCAGGCAGGGGAGTTCCTCTTGTCCTATCATCACCCCGCAGTTTGCATCAAGAAAGAACTCGGCAATTACGTTTTCTCAATGTCCCTTCTCTGCTCGGTGTCCTCAGGCATATTTTCTCCTCTGTGAACTGCTCAGCAACCAGGCACTGAAGTGGACGTAGAACAAAACAAAGCTGCATCTCTCAGTGCTCCTTTTCACATCCCCATTCAGAGATCAGTGTAGTTGTCTTGGGATGGAGAGAAGGTTGGTAACAGGCAAGAGGAAAGCAGAAACAGGCAAGGAAAGAGCTGGAAGAGGGAGGAGAGCAACAGGGGCTGAGGGTGACAAGTGAAGCAGAAGTTGGGCATGGGAGAAAGCAACGATATGTGACACGTATGGCAGCAGATTTAAACCCGAGAGGAACCGTTGACTTTATTCTGTACTCATTCCCCGCCAGGACTACAGCTCATTTCAAGAGTCAAGAGTCTTCCCTCAGGACTTGAGACTCATTTCAGGAATCCAGAATCTCTCTGCTCTGCTGTCAGCGAAAACTAACGTAACCACCTATCAAGGCATGTGTCACCACCCTCCCAGCAGCAGACACACACAAACCGCTGCTGCAAGCTGCCCGTCTCTTCAAGTGGTAGAGATCTGTCCAAATAGGTACGTGGCACGTAAAGTTACTGATTTGACTAATGTGGCGGTCGTGTTCATCTTGGTTTTAGGATGTCTTTTTGCACGACACTCTGCACAGGGCAGAAGGACATGCAGAATATTCAAGTCACAAACTTTAAACAAAATTTATTTTGCACACCAAAAGTGTGTCCAGTTATTTACTCACTATAATCTGTGTACAAGTCACACGGGGTCTACAATATCATTCATAAGAAAGCATCACCACTAGACTGGTAATATAAAACTATGGCTAATACTTCACCTAGCATTTTGTTTGCTTCTATCTGTGCCAAATCTGCCATAACTGATTCTTACTACATAGGTACCTGGGGGATTTGGGCCCTGTTATCTTTGACTGGCATCTGAATTCTCCATTGCCAGTTCCAGTTTGGTCTCATTGAGAAACCTGGAGAAAAAAACGCTGCGCCTACTCCAGGAAAACCCATCGATCAGCCGCAGTCCCGGCTGTGCGTCTGTAAAAAGTGTGAGTACATAAATTGTGTGATGAAATCTCAATGAGAGATGCAGAGCTGCTTCCCGCACTTAAATCTTTTTGTCCTGGCCTTAAAAAACTGCAGTGTTTCTGCACGTTAAAACCCTTCCTGTGTGACAGAAGGAACTGCAATTATTAGTTTAGTCATCTCTGTAGTTTATAATTTCAGGACATTTAGAGGTAAGGCACTTTGCACTCAGTATGCAATTTCCAAGGATAATACCTGACAAAACGAAGGCTTACAGTGACAGCATCATTGAGCCTTATCCTAAGTAGTTAAATGAGTTCAAAACCTATCATCAGTCACTGATAGGATCCGCTTCTATCTGCTTTAAATCCTGCATAAAGTGCCAGTGAATTGTTAAAAGCTGAGGATGACTATTAGATAGCCTAATATAAGCCAGCTAAAGAATGGTATTATTGAGAGTAGAGTGCTGTATTACTGCCACTGCCATTTGTAAAGTAGTACCTGATTTTGGCAGTACATGTTATATTATTCTCTCCTCTGTTAATTGAGTACTAGAGAAAAACCAAACCGAGCAATACGTTGCAGATTCTAAGACCCTGCCTCGAAACACTGAGGTTTCCTCACGAGTCATCCCAGGCTTAGGTGCTAAAACACTGCATCGACATTAAGTCATACCTCCTGGCATGAATCAGCAGCTAAATCCAGTTGATTATCACATGTATCTTTGATAAGAATACCTCCTGGATAACTACAGTGTGGATAGCTAGGTGCTAGAGGAACCTCCAGACCCAGGTGCTAGAGGCACCGCTGAGGAGCATTAGGCTGAGAGTGAGGAAGTATTCTTAATACAAGAAAACCCAGAAGAGGAGTCACTGAAGTAGTTGCAGGGTGGAATAATAAATTTGTCACTGGTCATCGTCCCAGACAATGACACGGACACACTGTCAACTAGATGCAGAATGTTGAGTGTTCAAAAAGCAGTGAAATACCTCATTGTATCATTAAGACTCTTTACTTCGGTGCTGCCACAGCGCCTCTGGGTCCGCCCCGGCACCCGAGCCCTGCCAGGAGGACACGCGTGGACGGACACGCGTGGACCGGGCACACCTGAGCAGGCGGAGGCGCAGGGCTGCAGCTCGGAACGGAGGTTCTTCCCCCTTCTCGGACACTGCGTTATTTATTAGTCATTTTCTGGGTAAAACCCAAAAACCAGTGAGTTTGGGGGCTGGAAGACCGAGTCCCAGTGGAGCGCGGGCCTC
>NW_009232351.1:0-4967 GCF_000690835.1 Fulmarus glacialis
ATATATTATAATATATAATAGTATATAAAGTGAAAGCCTTAGTTTAATTATAGCTAGGTTTTGGCCCTTGTCACTGTTACTGTAAGTTTTCATTAGTTCTATTCAGAAATAATTTTTTTACACACTAAAAACGTTTATTGCTTTCCAAGTCATGGCAGCTTTCACTGTAGAGTAGAGAAGAGAAATTAACACTGTTTGTTTGATTTCCAGCCCTGTGAAGGTAACTTTGATAGGAGCAGTTCTTTTCACCCTGCAACACAGCCAGTACTTGCCAATAGCAAGACACAACCTCATGTTTTTATACACCGTCTTTCTTGTCGTCTCCAAGGTGAGAATGTGAAAGTGCTGCAAATAACTGAGTAACAGAAAATACTTTATTTCATTATTTCAGAGCAAAAAATGCCCGCAACTATTCCCACAAGTTAGAATGAGTGCTTCTGGAGGGGAAGGCCAGCTCCTACTGAAATCTTAAACCTGTGTTTAGCCTTCTATACGTGAGCAGAACCTAAGACCTATTCTGTTACTGATGCTGTTCAATGTATGTAAAAAAGAAAAAAATTAAAAAATCAGTAATTTTGGCACCCAAGAGTTGATATGCCAGGCTTGTATGTCCATAATCTCAAACAAAGCTTATGCTTGTAGAAAGAAACTCTCCTATTCTCTGCCTTTCGCTAGCTGCTTAATGCCTTCCTTGTACCTGTGCAGTCATCTGTAGGTTTGCAAAACAAGCCAGCTAGGTTCTCATCTAGCTTAAGATCGCAACATAAGTGTTTAGGTGGGAAGAGAAAGTGTAACAAGCCACTTTGAAGTAGCTGTAACTACTTTTATAATAAAACAGATACTACTTCTCTATTGAATTCTTCAACCCCTCCAGTCTTGTTCATTTCCAGGATGATGCCTGTCTTCAGGATTATTAGCTAATAAGAAAAGTTGTCTTTGTTAGCAGAAGTCTAGCGATTTTAAGAGCTTCAGGCTGCTGTTGAACAGACTAGAGACTGTCTTAAAGTGGCGGTTGCTAGTCTCCTTTCTGTGAAGTCGCTGACAAGTTTAATTCTAGAGACGTTGCTTTAGGGAGCCAAGACTTCAGGCCGTTGCTCATGATTCTCCACCTAAACCAATAAAGGCATTGTTGAACTAGGGATGCTGGGAATGGAGAAGGAAAAGAATGTTATTCTGGAAGTGTGAAATTACAGCTGTTTTCAGAAGCTGGCTGTCAGGCTGCACTGAAGTGAATATGTTCTTAAACTGATGGTCATACTGACAATCAGGAACTTGAGCATCCACTTAACTAATGCAGCAACAGTTGTGGATCTGGCATAGTCCTGTATTAGTGTCTTATTTTAGAAACTTTTCATGTCTCTGAAAACTGTATAAACTGTTGCAATATAAGCTTGTCCAGTACCAGGATCTACAAAACAGGTTTTTCCATCCTGGTTGCAAGTTATGTACTCTAAGGAATTTCCACCTAAATCTCTCAACTTTATGGAATTGAATATGGCTGTCTGGAATTCTAACTGAAGTCTGGCTATGCATATGTATTTAGGTGCTTACACATTTGTTGTGGTTTAACCCGGCAGGCAGCCAAACTCCACACAGCCGCTCGGTCACTCCCCCCACCCCCAGCAGCGGGTTGGGGGAGAGAATTGGAAAAAAAAAAGTAAAATTTGTGGATTGAGATAAAGACAGTTTAATAGAACAGAAGAAGACGGGAAAATAATAATAATGATAGAATATACAAAGTAAGTGATGGACAATACAGTTGCTAACCACCTGCTGACTGATGCCCAGCTAGTTCCCGAGCAGCGGTCACTGCTCCCCAACCAACTCCCCCCAGCTTATATACTGAACATGACATCATATGGTATGGAATATCCCTTTGGCCAGTTTGGGTCAGTTATCCTGGCTGTGCTCTCTCCCAGCTTCTTGTGCACCTGGCAGAGCATGGGAAGCTGAAGAGTCCTTGACTAGTGTAAACACTACTTAGCAACAGCTAAAACAGCAGTGTGTTATTAACATTATTCTCATCCTAAATCCCAAACACAGCACTATACCAGCTACCAGGAAGAAAATTAACTCTATCCCAGCCAAAACCAGGACAACATTGCATTCTTTCAATTTAAATGGAAGAAGCCACTCTGTTTACAGTTTTTCAGTTTGAACAGGGTACAAAACTTACACATAAAAGTTGCTCTTCACCTTAGTTGTATGAAGTTAAATGTGGTTTACTCTTAGGATGATTTTAGTAAACTTACATAGGAAGTTTTTTGTGCACATGGTTTGTGTATAGCTGTGTGAAGAGTGTGGGTCAGAAAGAAAAGCATTCTTTGATCAATTCAAGCTAAAATGTGGATATTTCTGTTCTTGGTGGCATGGCCTCATGCTCGTGTAGAAGTTAGAAATGCCATACATCCATTCAGCTTTGAACTTGTTTTCAGTCGCTGTGAAGTCATTAAAACTTTTATTGTAACTTGATCCTTGTTCTTCATAGGTAACAATGATGTTGACAAGATCTGCAACTTCTCCATTTGCTCCCTTGGAGACTGCATTAGGCCATATGTTCTTTGGCTTGGAAAAGACACCATCCAAAGTGAAGGGTGAAAGTGCCGCGTCTTCCAATGGCTCTTCAGTCTGTGACCGGTCTTCTTCTGAACAGCATCGTGATGGTGTTAAGAAAAGACAGGCAAAGAAAACAGAAAAAGTGGCTTAAAATCCTTGATAGCCTTTGAAGATTTTGTATTTCAGATTAGGCTCCTGAGAAATTTGTTTAAAGAAATGCATGTGAGGAGAGAACAGGGCTGTATGCTACTGTGGTGTTGTTCACCTTTGGAATGTGTTTTTTAAGCTACTGTTCAGATGTCTAAATGCACATGTTGGATTTGTAAGTTAAAAACTACAAATTTTTATAGTGGTTATAAATTTACTAAATTTTGTATTTATGATAACTTTAAATGCTTACATGCTAAAAAGATGGTTTCAAAATGTGACAATCAGCTTTGTTATTTTGTCTGATATATCACTTGTTTCACCTCTTCCCGCCCCCCCAATTCTTACGTTTCATTTGGATAGCATGGATTTGCACTGCCAAGTGTTCATAGTAGCATGTCCCAAATAAGAAAGTCATCATCTGAGTAAGGCTTAATCACATTGCACTGTAAAACCATGAAAAAGTAATGAATTAATGCCTTTAACTAGAAAAATAACTGAATTACTGTTGTAATTCACATTGCACTGGTCTAGATTTTCTTCATTTACTTAAGTAAATATTTTTCATATTTTTCTGTTTTTTAAAATAAGAGTGAATTATCTGGCACTTTTAAAAATCTTTACAGTTAGCAAGTAGAAACACTTGACACTTTATTTGCAAGCATTTGATACATAGCTGTTTTTCCTGTTACGTAGGTGATTTACCTGTGGTTTGTAGTTATCTTTCAGTTTGACTGGGACTAGACATCTCTGCCTGCACTTTTATCCAAGCATATGCGTTTTTTTCTTTTCAAAGCCAAACTTCCTTTTAAAAAAGAATACTGGACAGTACATTTATCTTGTTTCTCATGAGTTCAGCCCTATTATGTCTGCTGTTAATAAATACCAGCACTAGTTTGTTGCAATTACCTCTGGTGCTATTGGGGAAGAAGGCTGGTGTCACCGGCAGAATTTTGGGCTTTTTGATCATGGGTCAGTTTACATGACACCAGGCCTGCTGGTGACAGACGGGGTACGCTGTCTCGAAGGGGGAAAAGGATCTTTGCACAGGAGTTGGCAGGGCTCATTGAAAGAGCCTTAAACTAGATTTGAAGGGGGAAAGGAATAAAACCAGGCTCGCTAGAGATAAGCCTGGGGGTGGCACACCAATGTTTGAGGGATGGTGTGCTAGCAAGGTCCTTCGGTCTGCCATCTCAGTGGAGGTAGGGGATGGAGAGCCATGTGACAACAAAGATGCAAGGGTTATTGATGTGCGCCTGAGAATGGTCATGTAGGAATTAAGGCTTCTCTCCCCAGAAAGGTGGCGGGATCAGTAGCCCAACTGAAGTACATCTAGATCAATGCACGCAGCATGGGCAACAAACCGGAGGAGCTGGAAGCCACTGTGCAGCGGGAAAACTATAATATAGTTGCCGTTATGGAAACATAGTAGGATGACTCGCACAACTGGAGTGCTGCAATGGATGGCTAAAAACTCTTCAGAAGGGATGGGCAAGGAAGGAGAGGCGGTGGGATAGCCCTGTATGTTAGGGTGTGTTTTGATTGTCTAGAGCTTGACGATGTGGTAGGAATCAGGGGAGAGGCCAACAAGGCAGATATCATGGTGAGAGTCTGTTACAGACCGCCCAACCAGGATGAAGAGGCAGATGAAATATTCTGTAAGCAGCTGGGAGGAGTCTCGCAATTGCTAGCCCTTGTTCTCGTGGGGGACTTCAACTTACCAGATGTCTGCTGGAAATACAATACAGCGGAGAGGAGACAGTCTAGGAGGTTCCTGGAGTATGTGGAAGATAACTTCCTGACACAGCTGGTAAGTGAGCCAACTAGGGAAGGCACCCCGCTGGACCTGTTGTTTGTGAACAGAGAAGGACTTGTGGGTGATGTGACGGTTGGAGGCCATCTTGGGCACAGCTATCACAAAATAATAGAGTTTTTGATTCTTGGAGAAGTAAGGAGGCAGGTCAGCAGAACTGTCACCTTGGACTTCTGGAGGGCAGACTTTGGCCTGTTTAGGTACCTGGTTGACAAGAGTCCCTTGGGAGGCAGTCCTGAAGGGCAAAGGAGTCCATGAAGGCTGGACATTCTTCAAGAAGGGACTCCTAAAGGCACAGGAGCAGGCTGTCCCCATGTGCCAAAAGACAAGCTGGCAGGGAAGAAGACCGGCCTGGCTGAACAGAGAGGTTGGCTGGAACTCAGGGAAAAAAAGAGAGTTTATGACCTTTGGAAGAAGGGGCAGGCAACTCAGGAGGACTACAAGGATGTCT
>NW_009232351.1:5403-5663 GCF_000690835.1 Fulmarus glacialis
TGGGAAACCAGGGAGGTCCCAGTTGACTGGAAGTTAGCAAATGTGACGCCCATGTACGAGAAAGGCGAGAAGGAGGATCC
Organism: Fulmarus glacialis; assembly: GCF_000690835.1. NCBI lineage: Eukaryota > Metazoa > Chordata > Aves > Procellariiformes > Procellariidae > Fulmarus > Fulmarus glacialis. Next base: position 5,484 of record NW_009232351.1, read on the forward strand.
AGGGAACTACAGGTCTGTCAGTCTGACCTTGGTGCCAGGGAAGGTTATGGAGCAGATCATCTTGAGTGCCATCACACGGCACGTACAGGACAACCAGGTGATCAGGCCCAGTCAGCATGGATTTATGAAAGGCAGGTCCTGCTTGACTATAACAAGCTGACCTGCTTAGTGGATGAGGGA
>NW_009232352.1:0-7135 GCF_000690835.1 Fulmarus glacialis
TCATGGCGGCTCCTGCGTCCTTCGGTTTCCCGGGAGGCAAATTTGGGTCTGAAAGGAGATGAAAAACCTGCAGGTAGTAGGTTAGGTGCTGAGCTGATTGCAGACCCAGCCTTGGCACAACATGCTCCGGATTTTGCGTTCTTGGCATCTCTAGGTCTACCATTGCTGCTGGCTGGCTGCCATAGTGACTACCATTTGCAACTAGGAAAAAAAAAGAACAACAACTAGTTTTAGTTTCTGAATTTGTAATTGTTGATAGCTGCAGTAAAGCAAGTATGTCCTCCGCATTTTATAATATGGAGAAAAAAATTAACCACATTTACAGGAAAAGAGAGCTTTCTATATGAGAAAAACATACTGGTTTGGTCCATGCAAAGTGGAAACCATAGGCAGAAAGAATGGTGGTGAGGCTGAAGAAAAATTACCTTCTTTAAATATTGCTCATTGAGAGGTTTGTTTGCTCAAGGGCCATAGAGATTAAATGACAAGATTTCCCTATTTTATTTTCTATGGGAGAACTCAGGTTTTCTGAGTAAAGTTGAACAGAAGATAATGAAAAGCTGCGTTTTACGAGTGAAGAATAGAACATTATTTGCTTGCTGGAAGTCAAGAGCAAAGAAGAATACATACACTGAGATGGCTTTTGGACATTATTGGAAACTAGTCTAAACATTTTGGAAACTGGTCTTTCAGTTTCCACAAATTCATGCTCAGCCTCAGGTATTCTTGTAAAAGCAATTGATTTGAGTAACCTCCCATTTTTCAAATTTGAGAAAGGGTTTTCATGATTTTTGATTTGCCCCGTATTAGCCTGTTCATAGAAACAGCATCAAGGAGTCTGGGTGCATCTGGCAGGAGGTGCAAAGCATTGCCAAGAAGCAGATTGTGAGGATCTTGGGGGTAATCTTGGTTTCCAACTGATCTTGGTTTCAGTATGAAACTCTGCCATATCTCTCATTAGTTAATGCTGTAATTACTGTTGTGTCCATAGTCCGAGGATGCACATGGGAGATCAATGGCACTGTGAATGACCAAGCTGTAGGGCAGGGTCTTACAGACCAGGGATCTAGGTCTCACTCCTCTAAACTTGCTGAATGGGTTTAAACACAAGACTTGAGTTCACAGCTTTAAACAACTCATCAAATTACCTGATTTCGCAAAGGTGTTGGATACCTGCTCTTCCCAGTGAAGCTAGTGGGACTGATTTAAAATTTGCCAAGTTTTTTGACATCTAGGTGAGAGAGATGTAGTCTGCTGTAATGCAAATGTGTTTAGGTTTGGGACTGATTGCTGGTACAAGACTCAGGGAGGACTTGATCCCTTCTGAGCAAGGCAACAGGTCTATATACTTAAAGGGATATAGTTTCAAAGCTTTTTGCATTAAGCTCGTATTTTAAATTCACACATGCACAGATGTGATCTGATTAGAAAGCTCTGCTACAGGTATGAAAACGTGCACATTCTTAAAGGTCCTTTTCTCAGGCCACAACTCTGATGTGGCAAAGAAATTATTTATTGTTTCAGAAAAGCCTATGAATTCATTTGGGTGCATTCAGGCTGAAAATATTCCTAGGGAACTGTTTTTCTATTTTCACTAAAAGTTATGTGCTTGGAAGTACATTTTGAAATAGTTGCTGTATTTGTAAGCTTATTTTCAATACCAAAAAGAATCCCCAGGACTGCACCTGATGAAGTAAGCAGCAAGCCTTGGATTCAAACTTCCTTTGTGACAAGGAGACATGGGGATGGGAGAAAATCTAACTGCACTTGGCTTCAGGTCAGGGAATGGTGAAGGTCAAGGATTGTTTTCAATCTTTTTGTTTTCCTCAAAACTGTCTGAAAAGAACGATTTTAAACTTGACTGTGAGCAGTTACTTTCTGAATTATCACCTGAAGGTAAAGAGCAACATGCCAAGGTCGGGTTCAAGCTCACTGAAGTTCATTGGACCATAGCAGAAAAAATCTAGGAGCAACAAAATGCTTTCAGGTATATTCAAAGTCAATCCAATGAGGAATGATTCCCTACAGCATGTCGGATGTTATAAACTTGTATTTTACAAGAAACAGGAGAAAGAAATTTCTTAGCAACTGAAAAAAACGTAGCTGAAGAAACGGATCACTAAATCTGAGGTGTATGTTCAGCTATGTTTAGAGCTGATACTCTGAAATATTATGGAAAACTATGAGCGAGGTTCACAAGGTTCTTCTGTAGACTTGCAGCTGGGTGTGGTTTTATGATGTTTAATGTTTCATAATTTTTTATCTGTTCTGCTTTGGAATGTATTATCCTGTTTCAAGGGTAATGGGAGGGCTTGTATTTATATTCTTTTTTAGAAACTGTAGACTGCTTGCTCCTGAGGAGAGTGATTTGGTACCAGGTAATTTGAAGTCCCGATCTGAAATGGAGAGAACGTGATTTAGAAAAACAACATCAATAAACTAAAGTTCAGAGTGCTAAGGAATAATTCATAGCTTTTTTTGCTGTTTGCATCACTTTAGCCTCATTGCAGATGAGTAAACAGTTGCATGGGGAAAATATGAGGAAGAATGGGCAGTGGTGAAGCCTTTATGCTTTGTAGTTTGTAAAACCTGCTGGTGAGTCAGAGCAGCTCTTTAGCTTTGGAGCATATGACTGGTTGTTATAGCATGAGCAATTTTTTTAGCTCTATTCAGAAAATTGGAGTACTAAAAATACATTTCAGCTCTGAGTCCTATTTATCTGTGTAGAACTTCCACTTTTCCATTTTCCACTACTCTAAACTATGCAGTAGCTCACCAAAAGAAATGATCAAAAAAGCAGATAGTGGGTTTTTTTAGTATATTTATTGAAAAATCAAAGAGGCTGGGTACTCTGGGGTTTTCAGAGGTACTTCACCTCTGAAAAGATCCTGCTAGCCACAGCACAGGGCTAAAGTATCCTGTTGAGAACGCACATTTGCAGCTAAGCAGCATCTTAAAATTGTGTCCAAATAGCTATGTGACTGATGGCTGGCCTACAGTTTGTGCTTTTTATTTTTTGAGAGAGCCCCTCCTTGTAGAAATAAGCAAAACAGACATTTTTTGATTGAAACAAAGGACTCTGGGGACCATCTTCAGCCTCTGGTCTGAGTTCAGACAGGATTCTGGTTGGGGCGTGCAGCACCCTGTGGCCCACAGTGAGAGCTGTCTTTGGGTCAGCGCCCATAAGGAAAACTAATTCAGCTTTGCACAGGCCAGAATTCACTGTATCACTACACTGAAATTTTGTGGGCTATTTTTCTTTTTTTCTTTCTGGTTTTAAAGCAGAAACTTAATTTAACATCCCTTTGTTTTGTGTTGCTGACAGCTAGCTCGCTAAGAATAATGCCTTTTGGACAAAGCAGAAGGAGGAAGCGAAGTAATTTTTCAATGCTTCAGTGTGAGAGTCTTAAGAAACTGTAAACAAGTTTGTTCTATTAAATGATTTCAGTGGTTCCGTAACAGATTGTATGTTAAAGTAAAATGAGGCAGCTTAGCTATTAAAGAAATGAAGGACTTGATGATCTTAGAGGTCTTTTCCAACCTTAATGATTCTATGATTCTATGATTCTATGAAGGAGAGTTAAATTCCTGAATGAGTTAATTTTCATGTCATGTGGGACAACAAAGTTGCTTAATTTTTTGAGGCAGCCTGTATTAATTTCAGAATATGCCTCTGTGCTTCGCCACGACTTTCCAAAAACTCTAAAAAGAAAGAAAGACACTTAGAATTTCAGGAATATATTTATTTTTTTAATTGAGTAATAAATAGGAAAGAAATGTGTAACTTTTGTTCCTGAATGAAATTTGTTGGGAATAATATCTCATGCTAATGAAAAAAAAATGACCTGTTTTAAGGGTATATATAAAACAGTTGAAAAATATAATTAGCAAATTAAAACACTATACGATGATGCAGAGAATTATTTGCCTCAATTATTAAATCCAATGTTTACCTTAAATTAGAAGAATTTGTATATAAAACATAACCCTTATCTCTGATTATATGTATCTCTTCCACAAAGGTCTAATTCACCACACTTCAAACGAGACCTTCCTGCTTCTTGCTCTCAGCTTTGTGTTTTGGAAATAAATGAATTTTAATGCAGTGCAGAAACTAATAGTAAATGAGGATCCATAGTTAGAAGGGTTTCTTCAAATGGTTCTTTTCAAATGCGCGTTATATTGAAAGTCAAGCTACACATTTGTAAAAACAGGAATACGTTTCCCTGATTAAGATGTATCGTGTAAGGAAAAGAACAGATCCTTTTTTGCTTTTGAACTACCTTCCTCTTTTACGCAGCAGATGGTGCTAGATTGTGAATATATGTCAATTTGATTTATTTATAGTCTGAAGAATATACGGTGAAAGACATGGCATGTACAATGTTCAAACAGACTACATAGCAAAGTGATCTTTATAAACTCATTTGTTTTGGCACAGTCTTCTGTGGTGTGCATGCTTTTCCTGATGTCTCCTCAGCACCCTTCCAAGACTTTCAGAATTGCTTCTATCTATTGTGCTTATGAAAGATGCCAAAACTAACAAGGAATTGAGTGGCAGAATTACAGTCAGTTCTAAAAAGTACCTTTTATCTAAAGAATATGTATAGCAGAGGCAATAGGAGTTTACACAAATTTCATGTATCTTTTGCACTAGAGCCTCTGTCAACAGCATCCCAAAAGCATGGTAATTTTCCTGATCCAAGTCTGTGTGTCAGCACTGCTGGACTTAGCTTTGGCAGGTACAGCCATGCCACTAAAAAGACAAGCCAGACTCCAGCTGCCTACAAATCCCATCTACCCTTTTGGTATGTGACAGGGCCCTTTCTGGAGAGGACTCTGGAGTGAATTTGTCTGCCATACGCTGGTTGTATGATGCGTTTCCATGAAAAAGAGGTATTTGGGCACCACAGAAGGGTGCATGTTTAGACCTGCACTCAGACTGCCTCTCAATAGGTCTTTGGGCTTACCTAAAGTGCTTATTGTAGCCTGGCACCTAAAGTTGCTAGAGGTACAAGGGCTGCAGAAGTGACCATACACAACTATCAGAGCACAGGATGCCACACGGCTTCTAACGTTACCCTGCCCTTGTGCTCTCCTGCCCACATCCAGCATGAGACACTGTTAGAGTACAGCCAGCTCTAGTCACATCACCTGTATCTCAGCATAATTTAATTTGTTGGCTGAAGCATTACTCAAGGAGCTCGGTGTCTGACTCTTGAGGAATTACAATGGACATTTGGTGCGTAACTTTTTGGGTCTTTTTTGAAAATTCCAGATGCAATAGTTTGCAAAATATGCTGATTTGTCCCTTGACAGTAAGAACCTTTGTTAGAGTCTGTTAGCTTAGATAAGACACTTCTGCATTTAGGAAGGCATAGATCAAGAGAGATGCAAAGTTACAGCTCGTTTGCCTTATCCAAGATCTAGAGGATGAAAGAGGCAGCATCACCGCAGCCTTTCCGGAGGCCTTTTCTGGAATGGAGAAATACCCTTTTGGGATCCTTCAGCAGGTACTGATTAGATATTCAACAGGGAAAAAAGCTTGCTCAAACACTGAGGAAAACTAGGATATCTTTGCAAATATCACCCCAGAAGGCATGTCCTGTGATCAGTGCTGTTTTCTGGTGGTCAGTGCATTGGTAAGTATGAAGAACTAAATTAGTGGATTAGTAAAGTAGAGACTAGAGGGGTTTCCAAAAGAGTGACAGAATTGTTTAATCCTATCAAAGAAGTGGTTACGAAAACAACTGAAGGAAGTTTAATCACCAAACCGCAGTTAATGTCAGTATATCCAGGTGTTGCTGAAATTTCCTCAGACGTGAGGCCTTGATCACAATAATGGCATAATTATTTAGTGACTCTGCAGATGGGGAAAACAATATGAAGAACAGTCCTGAGTCTTGGATCACCTGAGTCATTCTCTCAGAAAAACAATCAAAGTGTTACCCAAATTAATATCTTATTAAGGCTTTTAAATATCATTCCCTCAGTGTGAATATTTATGGAGAAATCTCTTGTATTTTAGCTTTCCACATACAGTTCAGACTCCTTGTTCTTTCCTTCAAGGTCTTGTACAAATTAGCTCCCATCTGTCTTTCCATCTTCTAGCCCATTTCTTGCCTGCTTTGCCTGGCTCATGCTGCCCCCTTTTCCTACTCCTCACCTCCCATTTCTTTTGTGGCAATCTTTTTTTTTAAAAAAAATTTTGCAAGTTGCTAGTTGAAAGCTGTATGGGACCACAAGCGTCTTGTTTTCCCTAGTGGAGAAGACTAAAGTGTAAAAAGAAAGAATTCATACAAGAATAATGTGCCAGTTCTGTGTGCTCTGTATAGACCTTGCCCAAATGCTGAGAATGAACTATGTGTAAGTAGCAACTCTCTATTTGGTGAAATAAAAAATGCTCAACTGTGCAACGTAGTCATGTTGGACCATATTATATTGTTAACAATGGAAATGCATCCCCTGCTAGACCAAGTCCTTGTTAGGAGCTTGGCCTTTGGGGATAGGGAAGGTGTCACAGAAACTGAATCAAGCAGAAGAAAACAGAAGTTACGAGAAAAACGGTAAGCAGTAACGATGTTGAGCTAAAGCTAGTTGGTGGAGATGTTGTAAAGGAGTTACAGCACCATTTGATTAGACCCTGGCTGTCATACGTGAATGATTTCTTAAATCTTAAATTGAAACCACTGATAGCTTACTTCAGTGCTCTTTAGCAGAATTAGCTCTTTTGAGCGCTCAACTTGAGTTAGTTCTTTAGTAGAGTTTAACTTGAGTTTTAGCTCTTTCGTAGAGTTTAAGTTGAGTTAACTCTTCAGTAGAAGTAGGTCTTTTGAAGAAGCCAAGCCAGTTTGTAGTCCTCACTTGAGTTATTGGATCAAGTTTTAAGTCCTGAGGAGCAGGATATATTAATTTGGGTCCTTTGTATTGCTAATACACACATAGACCTTCTTAACCAAAGTCAGCTTGCACTTGCCCCCTTTCATCTACTTCCAAACCATTTTTTAAACCATCTTTTTCATGCCAGATGATCTCTTTCTACATTTTGTATTGAAAAACATTCCAGAATGTCCGATGACATCAGTATCGAGCATTTTGCTCTGGCCTTGGATAGAATCATAGAATCATAGAATCA
>NW_009232353.1:0-19196 GCF_000690835.1 Fulmarus glacialis
TGTCATTGATGAAGATATTCAACAGTATTGGTCCCAGAATGGACCCCCGCAGGACACCACTCGTCACTAATCTCCATCCGGACATGGAGTCGTTGACCACTACCCTCTGGATGCAACCATGCAACTGTTTCTTCATCCACCGAGTAGTCCACCCATCAAATCCATATCTCTCCAGTTTAAAGAGAAGGATGTTGTGGGGGACCATGTCAAAGGCCTTGCAGAAGTCCAGATAGATGACATCCGTAGCCCTTTCCTTTTCCACTGATGTCACTCCATCATAGAACGCCACTAGGTTGGTTAGGCAAGACTTGCCCTTGGTGAAGCCATGCTGGCTGTCTCAAATCACCTCCCTGTCCTCCATGTGCCTTAGCTTCCAGGAGGATCTGTTCGATGTTCTCAGGCACAGAGGTGAAACTGACAGGTTGGTAGTTCCCAGGGTCTTCCTTACTACCCTTTTTAAAAATGGGTGCAATGTTTTCCTTTTTCCAGTCACCAGGGACTTCACCTGACTGCCATGACTTTTCAAATATCATTCAAATATCAAATATCGTATACATTGTTGGGCTCTGAATCTGTAACGTGAGGGACTGTTGTGACTGCACGGATTCATTTAAAGGTTTTGTGCCTCAATATGAACTAAAGAAGAAATAGTAATCTACCAAATCATGGTCATTTACTATGCACACACTATTATTACTGGTATTTTAAGCCACTATAGCACAGATCAATGCATTTAATCTTATATAATCAAATTCTTGGTACTATTCCCATATCTAACAATTCACCAAAAGTCTATTGCTGAAAAGTCTCATGCTGGTCTTTTAAATGTATTTTTTTATATATCAGTCTCATCAAATGTTGTTTCTTGACATACACTTTATCATAATAGTATAGTCATAATAGTATAGTCTGAAAATCTATGACCAGAAGTTCAAAGACAGGTAACTTTGAACGTCTATTGGACTAATGTTTTATTTACAGCTTGTAAATGTTATTGTATTACTTGCCTGTGTGTTCATTTCTAATACCTTTTTGATTCACAGTTCAATTCTGCAGAATTTCGGAAGCATAGTTGTTTGAAGCTTAAATTGCAGTTTACTTAAATGAAATTTGCCTCTCAAGAACAGCATATTGTCCAAAACAGTAATGACCTTAAATACTTTCTTAACTCAATAAGTGTTTTGTTAAATTAATAAATCACTGTGAGAAGATAGAATTATGCTTTTTGACCTGAAAGAGAGTGCAAATATCACCAGAATGTTTTGACACATTCTTCTTCCAAAAGTTCTCTCAGGAAAAAATTCCATAGGAAACTCAGAACTCTTCCAATGATTTAAAAAGTATTTATTTTATTGCACCTTCTCTATGCTACCATATATAAACCCTCATAAAATGGATATTGTAGGATATTTTGCAATAATTTGTTCTAAAGTTTCTTTTTATTACAGTTGTTGTTTATGAAGTCTGGGATGCTTTCTCTTTCCCCTTTTCAGCAATGTTCAATGAAGGGTCACTGACAATGAAACATTTTTATTGTCATAATATAACAATATTGCTGCACTGGAGAATTTTCAACACCATTTAGTTTAAAACTGGCAAACCAGAATGGGTTCTGTTTTAAAGTCATCATTGGCTTCTTGGTAACAATGAAAGATTATAAAACTAAGGTCCTTTGAAGGAAAAAGCCTGGGGACAAAAAGAAAAAGAATGAAGCAAGGTTCGGCTTTTTGTAAAAAAAGTTTAACATAGTTTATTAGTTATTAGTTTAACATAGAGTATTCAGATAATATGTAAATCTGTAGTCCAATAATAATGGCAAACTAGGAGAATGATACAGAAAACTTTTTCTCATAGCATTATTTCCTATGGACACAGGTAATCTCTTAGAAGTGAGAGCTAGTTGAAAGCTAGTTTTATTTTTCATTAGAAAACAAAACTGTCATTCCTAATAAAAAAGTATAAGGACTATTTAGGACTATTTACTTTTATACATATATATATACACTTTGGGTTAAAAAAACAATAAACCCTAATGTTTTTATCTTCTTTTTTTCTCTTCCATTTTGTTTTCCTCTTTCTATTTGGTGACCAAAAAAAAAAAAGGAAAACAGAGAAAATGAAAGATGATAACATTTTTTTTCCATCTTACACTTTGGGGGATCTGTAAAAGTACTGAGCAATTTGTATGGGAAATTTTAAAATTTTTCTCTTTTTTTTTTTCCTCCTAAAAAGGGAAAAGTACTTTTCAACCTGATACGTTCATAAAAAATTTTATAGAAAGCATTTTACAGGATCAAGCTCTAAGCTTCCTTTAAAGAAGAGAAATTCAAGGAACTTAGGGCAGTCTTCCAGTTCAAGTTAATTTCTTATGCTGTGGTTCGGCAAGACCAGCAGTCTAAGAAAATAACCAATAAACCCTTTCTCACATGAATGAGACTCAGGAAGTTATAAACACAGGTTTCTTCAATGCTGCGTTTTTTATTACGCAGCAGAACCTTCTGAGAACAGAAACGCTCCCCCTTGCTAGCATTTAAGTCGTGCAAAGAAAGAGTCTCGGTTGCAGGCAGCCCCACTGACAGCAGCACTTTCCAGTGCTCACAGCGTTATCCACCAGAACCAGGGATCGCCAGCTTGCTGGGATGACTTAGCTGCAACGCATGTTTGATGGAGCGTCCCTCCTGGGAACCCCATGGCCTGCCACTGCCCAAATTACCTGGCAGTCCAAAACGGTCCTCGTCCATCCCTTCCTGGGAGGTCACGCGCTGAGGAGGTCCCCAGCAGCTGAATGCCAGATTTGTGCCTTTTGCAAGCACATCCCTGTTCTGATTCGCCACAAGCTTTTACCTCTACCCTGGAGGCTCTGGAGCACTATGGGGCAGTGCAGGCCAAGTTTACGGGATTTTATAGTGTTTGAAGCAGAAAATTAGGATAGAAGTTTGGCCTCAGACACAGGCGCAATATGCAACTGGGTACAATAACAGAAGACTTTTTATTTCAACTTGTTTCAGATCCTAAAATACTGCCTTTCTAAAGACTCAAAGTCCAGCGTAGGCCACAGAAACTCCCAAATTTTTTCATTTGTGTGCACCACCTTTTAGGAGAGACAGTCCTATAGGCATCTGTTCTCTCAATCATGTTTTCTGCTCACACATCTTAGCAAGTGAATGGGTTGCACAAGCCACTTGGTTAAGAAGTGAAGGAAGTTTCCCTAGGCAAAGGAAATTGGTTTTATATGGAAAAGTGAAGTTATTTTACAAAAAATTTTCTCCCTCATTTATACTCTATATGCTATTACTACATCAGTAATTTTTCTATTCATTAATCCATTGCGCTCACCCAGAGTATCACAAGATTATTTGGGTTTAAAAGACCCCTTGGAGGTCTCTACTCCAACCTTCTTCTTGAGATTTTTTATATTTTGAAGTTTTGAAAATCTTCAAGGTGATTTGGAGATTTCACAGCCTTTCTGGGCCCCTATTTCAGATTTGAACTACTCTCACTGTGGAAAATGTTTTCCTCACATCCATTCTGAATTTCTCTTGCTCTAGCTTGGGACTGTCGCCCCTTATTCTTTTAATGTGCACCTCTGGGAGAGTCTGGCTCTATCTTCTTTTACACCTTCCTTCAGGTAGGATCATCACACAACATTACAGCTTGCAGGTTCATCCTATCATCCCAGTTCCTAACTCTGCTGCAGTAATCCCAAAGAAAGCCTGCTCTCATTCTTCATTTTGTCTTCACCTTTCAGGCTCCCAATGGTCCTTTTTCTTCTACTCAGCTCGTTGTTTTTTCATGCCTATCTCTTACCTCATTGATTACTTGGCACTGCCTCATTTCAATTCCAACATGCAGTTCCGATAAACACAGGGGAAACTTCAGGCTGAAGCAGACTCAGTCAAAAGATTTTTTTCACTGGTTTGTCATCTTGTAGCAATTTTGATACATGATTCACTACAGAAATACAGATTCTGCTAATAATGGAAATAGAATTAGTCATCCACAGTCATAAATTAAAAATAACTTGTTAAGGGTATAAAGATACTTGAGCAAAAATACTCAAGGTAGTTATAAAGAAGGAAAATACTACGCATTCACAAATTTAAATTTAACTTTCTTTCTTCTTCCCCTTCTGAAAGCACCATGATTGTGTTAGAAAACCAGCTTTCAAGATTCCAAGAATATAAAAGTGCTCAATATTTTAATACTCATTCATTTTTTCAACCAATACAGATCTCTTTCTTGTCAGTGAATTGTCCATGAGCACAACTTTTTCTAGAAATATTCTTTAATAATTGTTCTATTCCTGATTATATGTAAAACCGACATTTGTGAAGGTTTTAGGTTGCTTATTAACTCTGTGTTTCAGCTTTGCCTTTTTTATTTATGTGAAATTTAATTTGGTATCTCTATCCAGCTTATACCTTCTACTTCCTGAGCAAACACACTGGAAGAGGATTCAAGGTCATACAACTCATTGACAAGATTTTGTCTTTCATAAACAAGTTTTTGCTAGAAATGAATATGCCAAAAACTCATTTAAATAGTTCTCATTTCACATTTTTGCTTGCAAGGAATTTTCCCAATATATTTCCATAAGTCTGACAAAAGTCTCTACAAGCAAAAAGGTTTTTCTTATTTATTAGCATTTACAGGGACTTGGACATACAGGACAGTTTGTTTTTTAAGGCAGGTATGCCTCATATGCCCAGCATATTTTTTTTTAACAAAAAACATTAGAAAACTCCAGAAAATTCTCAGGAATAAGATTGATCATATATCATTTAAATTCTATATTGATTTCAAAATACTTCAAATTATTTATAGATTTCAAACTTTCTATTAGAGAAAGGTTTCTTTGTATTGCCTTGTTTTTAGCTAAGAAATCTTGAAAATTTCATTAGAATTTATCTCTTTCAACTAGGGTTTTGGGTTTTTAAAAATATAAATACTAGTTAAAAAGCCACATTATCTTCTTTCTTTTGTATCTGGATGGCAATGCAAGGTACCTACATTATACATTTCTTAAACTGACCTTAAAGTTCCATCTCAAGATCAGTTTTTAACTCACCAGTGCAGTGCAAAATGTAAATATTATGGTCCTATATGCTCCTAGAGTGGCTGCATGTTAGTTCATTAATGTCCGGTTACTAAAAATAAGTAGTTTTAAATGTCACTGTTAATTCAAAATTGTTGGTTTTACCTCTGAGTTATTTACAATTTGGATGATATTCTAATACAAAACTGTCTACAGAAGAACTTTGAGCAAAAACCTTAACATGTAGTTTTATAATTTCTTAAAATAACATTTTCAACTAACAAAAATATTACTTTTATCAGATACATTACGAATGGATTTGTCATCTGCACTTCTGCCAAAGAAACTTTTGACCTTTACGCATCTGTTGCCTAGTTCATCCAACAACTGAATGCAAATAGATCTGCTACCTGTTTAGATAGATGTGCCTGTGTGTATTTTAAAAATTCCCACCAAAACTGCGTACACCTTTCAGTCAAACATCCAGGGTTGAAATGGCCTTGCATCTAATAAAAATTGAATTGGAAGGAGAGATATTTCAATCCCACTCTTGGTATTTTTCTTCTCCGGCTGGCAAGTGTTGGGAGAATACACACTCAGTGCCAGAAAAAAACCCCACATTTTTCAACTCCCGCTTGCAGCTCTGGTTTTGTCAAAGTATGCACTGACAATTATTTTCTCCTCCCTGAGAGTTGCTGACAAAGTATAAGCCATATTTAACCCAGGATAGTGGGGCCACATTTTCTTTAGCTAGCTTTATGCCATCCTAGCCATGAGCCAACGATCTTGATTTGGGATGTGGAGAACAAGCAAAGATACACTATGCAATCCGTAATTTTAACCAGCCTTTCACTATCTCGTGAAACAGAGGTCTGCTTGACTTCTTAAGCATAAATTCTTTTAAGTGAGAAAAACTTTCTCACTTTGACCTCTTTCCGTAAGACTGTGTAGCTCTATTGAACAAGTGTTGCAATCTCCCCTCTCGCTCCCCTTCAGTTCATCCTCTGTGTTTGTTTACCACTGTCATATTGTCGTTTTCCCTCTATTCTCTTGCCCCATCCCAATGCGTGCCCTTTATTGCTAACCTCATGCCAAGCCCTTGGCTGAGACCGGGTCAGCCCTTTCAGCTGTGCTTTTTGGGGGCAGCAGTGGAAACTCTCACCCTTCAACCCCCCCGCCACTCACACAAGGTGCATTTGGGCAGCTGCAAGTGTACCTGCTGCTCCAGAGCTTGCAGCAGGAGGCGGAAGGCATGAGAGGGTTGTTTTCTAGTGAAATTTGTGCAATCGGTAGCAAAGGGCTTTGTTTCTTTCTCAGCAAAAAGTCAGCAAATTTTTCTCCCCAAGACTGAAATCCAAAAAGCATCCTGCTGAGCAGCTGTGAATTAAATACAGCACTGGGTCCAGATTACAGCCCAGGGTGCTACTAGGATTTATGAAGCGTCTGTAGGTGCCACAAAAGGCAGTATTAGCCACTGGATGTACTGGCCAGTAGTCAAAGTAGAAGGTTATTGTGGGTCTGCGGTCTATACAGCTTACTAAGGGTTCCCCACACTGGATGTTGTTATTTGCACGACTGCTGTATCCCGCAGTCATTAATATGGGCCAGTGTGCTGGATGTTGTACAAACATAGACCCAGAAGATGAATCCCACCTTAAAGAGTTCCCCCCTAGGGAAAGCCGTGGAGGAAGGGGGAGACTCATAAACTTCAGACAGTAAAGAAACCGGAGATAATATTCCTCAGCATGGTACGGCAATGCTCTCACCTCCTTAGCTGCTGCCAATTAGGGGAGGGGATGAAGCATAGAAAGGTCTTGTCCTCGAACGAGTACAGCCATGATTTGTAAAGGAAGAAAGTGTTTTCTGACCATCTCCCCAGTGGCATGTGATTATGCTGTGCCAGCCAATGTTAACTGAAAAGCTAAAGCTCCCCAAATACCCTAGCAAATCTGCCCCCCTCCCCTTTTCAGTGAATGTGTATAGCTCATTTTAAAGTCCTAGTTACTAAAACAAAATGTTCTTTTTTGGTCAGCAGCACACACTGCATGCACTTAGAACCCCATCCAAGCATGAGCGTGGGCATGCTTTTAGATTCAGCACACACTTGGACCCAACACAGCCCAAGTACTTGTCTGCTTCCCATTCAGCATGGGGACAGCCACAAACACACACCAGCTCCCAGCGGCACCTGCTTTAAGGCGTTAAATCCACTTGAAATGGGGAGGGAAGAACAGCAACGGCACAAGATTTCTCTTGGTTTTGCTTTATTGCAGCAGCAACAAAAAAAGTAATTGCAAAATGTAGGGTTTTTTGTTCTTCTCAGATTTTGTTTAGAAATAATGCTCCAAGCAGACGGATTCAGTTACACGCGTCTAAATTAGTTTAATTTTATACACAATTCTTTAACGCTGGGCATTGGATACAAAATTAGCTGCAAAACGGGTGAACACACCAAAAAAAGAGCTATAGAGGAGAAATAGTGAATGGAGATCACATTGCTTTTTCCCTCTCCGTTTCTTATTTTTATATAAAGCTTTTGAAACACTTAAGCAAGTTGTCTGTTGAACTTATTTATGCTTTTGGTAATTTATTCTACATACTCAACACTATTTACTTTAAAATCTTTGCATGCATTCTCTCCTTGTTTTCAGTTTCATCTTTTTTAAATTATACTCTCTTTTTTCCCTTTTCTGGATTAAGTTCATCCTATTCCCCTTCAGAACACTAAAACCTCTTTTTCTTTTTTGTTTTTCATTTCACTGTCTTCTCCTCTGTAATTTATTCTTTTGTCTTGCAGACCAGGTTCCTCTCTCTTCCCTTAGGCTTAAAAGAAAGGTTCATTCCTTTTTGCTCAACTCAGCTTTCCGAAAATTCAAAGGCACATGAAAAAAATCAGGATTTGCAGGAGTCCCTTCCCTTCCATTACGGTGGTGCTCATAGGCATGGTGCTGGCAGAACCTCTTGGCAAGAAGAGCTGGCTTGTGCCCAGCGAAGGCAAGCTCACATCTATCTGTATCCAGGCAGGCAGGGCTGCCCAGGGACTCATCTCCCTCCATCACAGATGTTAAGAGTTTGGGGTTTCACCGAAGTGCTCTTCTGCACAGACAGAAACCTGCTCTTGTCAACAGGGGGTACAATAAGGGCAATTCTGAGCTGTCAATAATTTGCAGGTGACGGACCTGATCCTAAAATCTGACAGACTTAAATATGTTTTCGTCCTGTAATGGTGAAGAGATTTTCAGTATGGTCCTGGGATTTAGCTAAATGGGAGAATTCAGGTCTATGCCTAAACCCAGAGTCCTTATATACCTGACCTAGCAGTTGTAAAAAGAGACAGTTTGCACTGAGCCCTGATTCCTGGAAAAAAGAAGTTTCAGTATTGTCAGTCCACTGACAGTTGTCTGCCTGTCTTCCGCCCTTCCCCCCTACAAGTAATCTTTAACATCCTTAGAGAAATTCAGTTTGACAAACAAAGTGGACACCTGTAAAGCACTAAGCATTTAAGAACATCATAAAAATCTGCTGAAGAGCAGAAGAGCTGAGTTAGTGCCCCCACTCAAAACCACCGCATGGTCTGAACAGTTCCCTCCCCGGTGCTCTCAGCCGCACAAGACAGCACAAAACCTGCAAGCAGGTGAGGCGTGCCAGCTGGCACGCCGACCAGACAACCAGCAAACACATAGCTCTGAAACAGCCCAGAGCACACCCTGCCCCTTTCCCTGATGGCGGTTAGGGGACCCTGGGGATCTGAGGTGATTTCAGCAATTTACTCTCAACTTATACGCAAGATCAAGCTCGCACTGTGCCAAACTGTGCTCAATCAGTGTCCATCCGATCTTGCAAAGATACCAAATGCACAACCAGGAAAAAGATGCCTTTCACACTCACTCCTTTTTCTCAAACTCTGATCTTTCTACTCCTTCTTACATGTCCATCTTTGCTGCTGTTTTTGAAAACATCACTTCTGCCCCACTGGCAGAGATTGGGGCAGGAGAAGGCGAGAGGCACTGCTTCCTCGGTCAAGCACAGTTAGGACAACTTATTTTGCAGTAACAGCTGGGAGCATAGCTTGCTGGACGTGCTGTGTAACAACTGGTTATACCAAACTGAAATGAACCTCCTCCAGGACCATCTTGTATGCTCAATAAGCAAGCCATACAAATGCCTTAAACCTTCAAAAAAAGCTGAAGAACCTTATTAAAATCAGCTCTTGCCCCACCCCTCAATTTCTTGTATTTCAGACAGCAAAATTTAGAATCCCATTAAACATCTTTCTCATAATCATTAAGAAATGTTGCCTGTGGTCTTGGTGACTGAAAATGTAAAAGTGCAGTAAAATGACATCAGCAAAGCGAATCTCTGACACGATTGAGTCCAGCTTTCCCATGACGCACCTGGCAGTTCATACCTTCCCCAGAGAGTTTTCCCTGTCTACTTTGTTTCAGTAAGTCCCTCCAACAAGAAAACTTGCAGGAGAGAGTGAGTCGATAAAATTCACACACGTGATTCTTCTCTGCTTTTTCTTCCTCTTTGCCTTCAGCCTTCAGGACCAATCTTATTTATGACAATGCCAAATACCACCAAGCTCAAATGATGTCACCCGTGCCCTCCATCCCTGTAACTCTTTGGCTCACTTTCTATATTTGACACCTGTTCCAGAAGTTGCCTTGAGATGTCATTCACAATTGCAGGAGGACAAGAGAATAACAGAAAAGTCATGCAAATTGATGCTATCAGAGGGAGAGGGTCTCTTAAAGACAGGTCTGAAACTCAGAGGAGAAACTGGCTTATTGTAAGTCTGTAGATAAATACAGTGCCAGCATCTAAAATACTCTGCAATCTCTTCTGGAAGAACCAATAATTCATTGACTACAAAAGTAACAGCCTTTGTAGTACAATCCTGGATAGGAAAAAAAAAAAAAATGATAGGTATTGCTCAAATGCCTTAAAAAAAGTTAGGCCAGAGCAGCAGCAAAAATGTAAGGCAAAGTTCATGTAAGTTCAGTAGAACTTATACCAGCTAGGATTTCTGTACTTTTAACAAATATCTAAACTGTCACCTTCAGCTGGCTTTTAAATGAGTAACCATTCCTCTCTAGCAGAAAAATTCCATCAGCTGCCACTAAACTACTCACTCTTGCTCCAGGATAATTGGGCAACTGTTACAAGTGACTGATAGTTGCAAATTACAGCAAAAGGGATAGAATTCTGGCATACAAGATTTTTGTTTCTGAGCGCAAGCATGCCAGAATTTTACCAGTAATCTCAGTTCAGTTCCCAGCAGAACTAGAAAAATGTTCATTAAGGCTTGTCATGGCAGATTGGATATGACACTCTAGTTGGCAGACTTGCTGAGAAGGCTACAGGTGTAATGGTCAGTCTAAATGAATTTTCCTTTCCCTGGCTTCCTATGCTAGAACGGGAACAACTGATGAAATAGTATCAAGACCATTACCACCAGGATCCTACGATCATCTGTTTAAAACTATACTGCAGAACCAAACTCAGCCTTCTGATTAGCAAGTTAAAGAAAACCATGTGCCACTTGAGAAGTCACACCAAACCTTCCTCGGTATAAATGAAAAATCAGGTTAAATGGTGAATAGTATTTTTTATCTCCAGAGATGCTTTTCTTCCAGAAGAACTGGGTAGTCTCATTCCTGTCATTCATGCAGTATCTTTTGCTACTTCTAAGTGTGGATTCTACAAATGAAATAAAGCTCAAATACAGATTCCTTTGGATTTTATCATATCTTTATTTTCTCACAAAGTAATGCTGATTTCTCAATGTCAGTGTGATTTCAGAAGTTTTATCATTGTGTAGAAGGATTAATAAAGTATTTCAGAAACTACAGCAATCTGATTTAGTCATTGTCATATGTATATATATAAAAATATGTTAAAACCATAACGTATGTTATTTACCAGGTATGGTTAAAACAAGCCACAGCAAAAGGAATTTCAGTGACCTTGGAAAGACTGAAAACATGTGAATTTAATTACTTAAACCCTTCAGAAGTTTAACATTTTTGTCCATATAGCAGAAAATTTTGTCCAGACTATGCAACTGCTGCCAGATTTCTCCAAAATTTGTAATCTGAAAAATTAGTTTCTTTGCATAAGAAGACATTAACATAATAGAAGCAAATCTCTGAACACTTCTCTATCTAAAGTGGATATCTAAAGTGAAATTAATGTCTACAGTCTAACTTCTACAATGAAATCCATCTTGTTTCAAGAGAAAAAAAATTGGGGACTCCGTTCACTGATGTGGGTATTGTTAAAGAAGGGCTAAAATGGCTTGTGAGAAAAAATAACTCGTCTAGAGAGAAACATTGTCTAGACCAATATGTGACTAACAGCACCTCCTCCCACACAACACAGACGTAACAGCAAGACACAATGAGCTTCAGAGCTATGCTCAAAGTCCACTGAGGGAGAACAAAGGGGTGAATTTTATTCAGATCTGGAAGATGAAATCTTTTATGTTTTCACTGCATTTTTTCATTTTGAGGTAGCTATCTGGGTTGTTGATGGGGTGCAGCTCTTAGCCTTTTCTGCCTATGTTGTTAGTAAGTGGAGGAAATGGAGCTAGAGGAGGGTCTGCAGGTCAAGAGGGGTGACAGGACTCAAGATAAAATCAGAAATGCTTCTTTTACAAGAATAAGTTTAGGAGAAAGCATGTGTCTTTGTTTGAAAGTGAGCCACTTTCAGAACCTCCCTGCTGAGCAACTGCTGCTTCTCCATGTTCTTACGTTTCATCTGTGCTCCTTGTTTCTCCCCGTGTCTTTGTTCAGCTGTTTTTTGGCACAGTGAATGTGTGGTTGCACGTCTTCTGCGCAAAATAAATCCCAAATTTTTTTACAGTCAAGTAATATGAGGCATGGCCGTGGACATCCAGTGGACAGCAGTACAAAACCTGCTGGGAAGTGCCAGTCTGAGTTGGACCGCCTTCATGGCTCAGCACTGAACCTTGCAGAAATAAATGCTGGATCCAAGAGGAGTCCCAGAGGGACTTTTTAGCACCAGGCTAGCACTCAGCTGACACAGCTACAGGGTTTATGAGTCTGCTCAGTTCTCATCCTGAGCTTGATTTGTACGATGCCACGCTGAGGATTTCTCTGACAACGACGGACAGTTTGCGAACTGAAATGTCGTATGAAAGCAGAGGAAGAAGACTTAACCCGCAGACTACATTTTAAAAGCACACTGAGACAGCGCTTTCCCAAGCAGAACCTGCCGCAGAGAGCGGCACATGGTCAGTCTCCATACACAACTTGTTCTCCTGACTTAGAGAAGGCGCACAGCAACTGAACAGCACATGCTATTTTTCAATGAACTCATTTTACATAGTTTGATGAATAACATTTTCAAAAGTTTTATGTCTAATATAAGATCGTAGTATCTAAATTTTAACTAGAAATATTTTGACTAGATGATACAAAAATGAAGTTATTTTTAAAAAATAATTTCTGACCCTAATCTTTCAATTATAATGGGCTTAGGACCTCTCTGTGGCTGTCTTTGAGTGTAAGAGAGCACTCACATATTATATTTGCTCTTTTATGAGCTGAATTACTGAAAATGGGTGTTATGCTAAGAATTTATAATTGCAACAAGTATAATTTATAATTATAAGCATCTCAATACAGAAGGGAGATACTTTTGATTTTCTTGATGTGAAGAGGATGATTTTTATTATCAAAATGGGTTGCTGTTACCAAAATATATATTTGCAATGTCACATTCATTATAATGTCTCAACAGTGACCTGTTACAATAGAAATTAAACAAAATCCAAATGAACCAAAGATAAACCCACCGAAAGTGAGGGAAAAACCCCCAACTTTGGTGTAATTTCAAAAAACTCCAAGATCAAAGGAATGGAAAAATAAGCACATAAAGGAGATACTGAGCTACTAATTCTTCTCTTTTTTCCTTAACCTTTCTGTCAGCTCAGCATTTGAATTGGATAGAGGTATTAGTATTAACTCAGTGTTTATATTGGATTAGAACATTCCTGACTTTTACAGAGTCCAAGGTATATATTTTAAATAGGGCCTTATCAGAATCAATTTTCTTGATGGCATTGCTATTTGTACACTTCTCTTCCACAGGCCAAAATGCATCTGATTACCTCTAAGCCATCCAGGGAGGAACAAACCAGTCTTTAAATCCGTATCAAGGTAAATATTACCTTTTTGAGGGTATTTTAGCCTGATTTCCTGTGCCTGTGCGGTAACATAATTCAGAAGGAACTCCAGGTTTAACTGACCGAGCATAAGGAAAAGTCAGACCTTTTTATTTCGTTTGATTGCACTTGTTAGAGTGAATTGCATTCAGTCATGGATTAGTTTCATATGACTACATTTCTGCATAAAGAGTGTCATGAAAAGGGCCAAGGGTCTCTTTCTAAACACACCTTAATACTGTGCTGACCAGCATTAAGGTTGACTTTTGTTGTTCTAGGTAACAATGTGCAGAACCCAGCAGAAATATTTCCTGAAAAAATGATAAAAGTCTGATTTCCATTAATCCAACAGTTATTATTATTATTGAAGAAATGACCTCATTGAGGCTTGTGACAGGGGAGCAGACTCACCCTGGTGTCCAGGAATGAGGCTTTATGTCTTATCTGAAAGACTGTGTTGTCTTCCCTTTCCATAGCACATGGGATATTTGGCAAAAACTTTCTTTTTCTAAGGCCCCAGAGGGTGAGCATTTAAAGCAACTCACAAACCTGCAGTTGATCTCCTTACCCAGAGCCTTTGAGAGAGTGAAAGATGTTGTTTGGAAATGTTTCACAAAACAAAGGTAAGAATTTTTTAGGTTCACAAAGTCCACAGGACGCAGACTGTGTGATGTAATCCAGATGTAACTCAGACTGGCACTTTTATATGGAAAGTCTTTTTTTGCTCCTGACAGAAAGGAAAAATAATTCCCAGAGAAATCTGAGAATTATTTAGCAGTTTCATTCCAAGCATTTTATTTCTTTTTTTTTTTTTTTTTTTTTGGGCAGTAACCAGTCTGATCTTTATTGTACTGATATAGTTAGGAAATGTAATTGCTTTAGCTACAGAAGTGACCTCAGTAAAAACTGTTAATGAAGATTCACTCTTGTTGGCACTCAGACAGAAGCACTGCACTGGGAGAAAACAGGGGAAGAAACGCTTTTTCTCCCGATCTACAACTCCCATGTAAGTTCTGGGAAACCAGCATCCTCTTTATTCAAGAGACACTAGTGAATTTCCCCCCTTATGGTTTAGGACCTATGCTTGAAAATTTGTCTCATGTGCACCCCAAATGCTTAACATTTGGAAAGCAAATAAAGGCAATGCAAAATACGTTTCTACTAACTTTTTTAATGCTGTGGTTTTTTAAGCCAATGTAATATTTATAGGGGAGGAACAGAACCATCCCACAATTTTCAGGAATTTGCATTTACCAAGATCTTCTTGTACACCGCAAGGTATTCTTTCTCTGCATCACAAGCATTTTGATTTAAACAATTTATAGGCACAATTGTCAATTTATTTTTTCCCACTAAATTAATTGATTACTGTTGTTGTGCTCTTTTGAGACCTCATGCAAGGTGATACTTCGGTGGGCTACATGCTCTGTTAAAAATGTCTCTGTAGTGCTACTTTGTATTGCATTTACCTGCAGTTTATTATACGTAAAGAAGGACTATGCCTGGGCCAAAGAGTTTACACACTCACTAAGGCACAACATATCAACCTACTGTATAACAAAAAATCAGGAGGACTGAAAGTAGGGGAAAGAAAAAGGAAACTGTAAAGAGGAGAAAGAATAACTGACTGGTTCTGAGACACTATAGTACAAATAAGTTATCCATTCTTAAAATCTGCCTTAGTTTTTAAACCAGATTTACACACAAATTTCGATGACTAACTCTTAGGTAACCTTGATTTGAATGGTAATTAAAGAGGACAGAATTTATGTACAGAGTTAGAACTGAATCCTTAACCACAGGCATACTGATGCCAGTGGATCTGGGGAATAAGATTTTCTTGACTAATTTCAGTGGGGAAAAGCATGAAATAAATTCAAGGAAAAGCTTGATATAGAGATAGAGACATTATCAATGGAGTCTGACACAACTGCTAGAGATTATGAGACAAACAGAAATGGGAGAAAATGAAAAAAGTAGCTTGGCAGGGCATCAAGACACCAACAGCTGTTAAAGGGAGAGGGGTAATGACGAGCAGTAATGAAGACAAGGAAGAGGTGAAAGTAAATGAGGTGTTTGGTCTTTGCCATAGTAAATTTAAACTGGTGATTTAACTTCGGGCAGAAATATTTGAAGGCAGGGCACAGTGTAGAATTAAAGGAGAAGAGGCATGTCTGGAGAGACAAATTTGTGAGTTGCCTACTTCAAGACATTATTTGGAACGGATGGAGAAATTATTCAACACAAAGAGAATACATGTGCAAAATCCTTCGTATTTTGAACCAACATTTCATCCAGGATTCAATCATCATGTGTAGAGAAATACCTTGAATAATTTTCATATTTTTGGTCTGACCATAAAGGGTGCTACTGAAATAACTTAAAATATAATAAAAATAAACTTAGTCCACAAATGTACACTATACTAGAAGGCTATTATCACCATTCTCATATGAATTCTATTTTAATGTTTTCATTTTTCACACAATGAAATTTAAAAGACACCATATTTTTCCAAAAGACATTTTAGAATTTATCAGTTATTTTCCTTTAAAGTGTGAGTCTTAAAAAAATAAAACATACTTGGATGGGCTCTCCATTGCCTTGTCTATTGCATTAAAAAATGGACATAAAAGTGTTTCAATCTTCTTTCAGCTTGCACCACTATACATGATTATAAAAAGTACTGATAAGTAGAGAATGAGATTTATTGTTTGATAGGGGCTGCCCAAAGAATCTCGTTTGATAATGCACATTCCTGTCTTGTATTATAAATAATTTATATTGTCAATTGTCACTGACATTTTTTTTTGTTGTTCCAATCTAACAACCTAAGTCAGTGGCTTACATGAATGGTAAAACCACCCAAGCATAAGTTCTGGACTGTAAAAATACTTCTGACTCTATTAAGATTTGTACATAGTGAGCAGTGTTCTTCAATAGGAAAAACCATAAAGTGGGCAGTAAAAGTCGAGCAAAGGGGTATTACACTACATATTCATTTTCTGATCAAAATGATCTCCTACCGTGCTACATGGAATCACTTTTAATGCATATTGTATTTAGATGTGGGCACGTCTGTAACATAGCTGTGGGCACCAAGCTTGAAAAGTGTCAACTGCCAGAAAATTTATGTTAAATTCATAGAGTGCGCTAATCTCTTTTCTTAGATTGATGGATAGCTAGAAGGAAAAGTCAAATTCTCAGGCTGAGAATCACTGATTTATACAGATGTATTATACTACATCTACATTATGCTACTTTGTTTCATGTAGCACTGTATGTAAAGTACATATTGACAAAAGCAGTTGATTTGTAGTGCTTTATTTTTTGTTTTCACATGCAGACTGAGGCGCTTGGAGACTCTGTAAGAGCTCTGGGAGTTTAAATTTGCACGACATACAACAAATAGTGTACATCTGATAATTCCTCAGTGGCAGACAGATACACACTTAGTGTCCTTACATACTAATGGCTCTTTGAATTTCTAAGCTGTATTCCTGTTGAATTTTTTTTTTCTTTTTTCTATTTACTGGTTATATCGTTAGATGGAAAATAACGCACTAGCTGGCAACAACGTATGTTTTCAAAAGAAGCATAGATAAGTTCTGTCTTCATTTGTACTAGTACAGACCTAACAAGAGAATCACTCACAGATACAGCTTGGCTGTGTTCCCATGGCTGTTTTTTCTCTCATCGTAGGAGCACTTTTATTTTCAGGTCTCCTGTCAGAGTCTAAAGAATAATCAATCAGTGGCCTATGGGATGCGGATTTTGTAGTCTTAAGTTGGTTCCCATATGAAAGGAGTCAATGTCACAAAGAAATCATCCTACTTCTGATACTATTGGCCAAACACAATAATGCCAAATTTTATGTTGATAAACGGATATGGAAAAATAAACTCCAATTCATCTCACTGGTTGCCTCCTAAAAGGACTAAAGATGTTTTGAGAGAGAAACATGATGAGACTTGTATAGCTGCTGGTCTTCCTCAGCCTTTTCTGGGGCTAGATAATGAATTTCAGCTGTAAAGCGGGCACATTTCTTGAACACTAATAGACTTTTTAGAAATCTCCTTCTGATCTAATGTAGATTCAGTGGTAGCATTGACCTCAGAATAGACTAAAGACTGTGACAAGCCTTATAAGTAGAGATAATAACATTTATTAGAAAGTTACTGTAGCTGGAAAATCACACAAATTTTCAAGCACACAACGCATTCTTAGATCATTTAGTTATTTTAGCAAATATCTTTGTAGTAACATAACCTAATTACACAATTAATTCAGTTTTTCTTCAGATGCCAAGATATTGGCTGTGTTAAAGGGAATGACAGTGCCGAATTAGTCTTTTATTACAAAATAGAAAACACTCTTATATATGAAAAGCATTTCCTGCTTGCTTTCCGCAGGCTTGCATACCCCTTCACAATACTTTGCACAAGATCCAAACTTGAATTTTAGTGCCACTGTACATGAGCAAGTATGTTAATTTTTTGAGAAGTCTTCTAAACACTCAGGAACTAATACCAATACAGTTATTTCAAAAAAACCAAACAAAAATATTGCAGACCTATCCATATAATAATTATCAGATTAGCTTAGAGACAGGAATTTGTTATCCAGGAGTACCCAGAGAGCATGTCAAATAACATACCGTGAAAAAAAATATTATTGAGGCATACGCTACAAGCCACAACTGAGCCTAATCATATTCAACTCTCTAGCTTAAAAAACAAGAGCAAGAAAAATGACACATCTAAAAAGCCATGTTTGCTTTCAGGAAAATGCAATAACTCTTTTAGGCCATAAGAACAGTTAGATATGATCAGAGATGTGATAAACCTGTGGAAAAGTCTGAAAACTACCCTAGAATGTTTTTAGTAGTATTTCTTTCAGCTTTTTCTTTTTATGGGTGATAGAAAAATGAAAACTTGTTCCTCGTGTTACAATTTAAATCGTGTCACTAGTGATGTCTGGAAAAACTGATTGGCCAGGGAAAATTTATGAGCTGAAGAGGCACATTTAGAGCTACTGAGGTAGCATGGAACTTGTGCCATCTCCGATTTTTATCACACCTATTTAAGGTTTTCAAAGGCAGATGTTTAATTTTTTAAAAAGGGACTAAGACTGTGCCAGAAACTTAATACAGGACATCCCAGAAACTTTTAATTCTTCTTTGAGTCAATAGGGCTAATGCCATAGAGTTCAAAGGGAGCTGACTCAGAACTTTTGCAGGATGATGTATTTTTACAATGTAGAAAAATGACACATTGAATTATATACACCTGGCTTTTAAAAAAAAATTGTTTAAGAAAAGGTATAATCTAATATGATAAAGTCTCTTTAGACATCTGTCAAGGTAAATTTCAGTTTAATTTTGTTCTAAGCTGTCCCAGCCTCCTAGCAATCAGGGTTGGAGTAAGGAGGGTTTTAATAAAAACGCAGTTTCAACAGAGCCTGTGCAGTTAAAGGATTTGGGATTATTTTGCCATACAGCTTTGTCCCACATCAGAAAGATGAAAAGTAGCATGCAAAGGTCTAATAGGAGAAGCATCTCAGGGGTGTCAAAATGAACCACTTTACAATTCTTCACTTACTTTCATTTTTCAGTAATTAAAAGGAAAGCCAATGAAACGAAGGACAAGACTAAAAAAAAAACACGGTTTATCTTTTGTCCAGATAACTAGTGCCACATGTAAACATTTCTTCATCTGATGGGATTTAGATTTACAGCTCACTTATCTCACGAAAACAACTACTAACCTACCTGTAAGAGTACTTGAAGACTGCTTTTTTTCCCCCAAAACTGTGTTGAGAAAGTTGTAACTTGACTAACATCCTAGGTTTTGAGCTAAACCACTACAATTCCTGGCATAGCTTCTCATTCCCATTTCCACTCTGCACTGTGCTTTGCTTCTTTTTTCCCGAACTGTGGAAAGGTGGAAGGATCGGGAGCACAGGTAGTGT
>NW_009232354.1:0-18313 GCF_000690835.1 Fulmarus glacialis
CCCTCTTGACCAGTGTCCTGAGCAGGACATAAGAATACCTTCAAACATATTACAGAAACCCCTCTCTTCTCATGTCTCTGGAGTAAGCCAGGATTTCTTCCCTGTGAGGAAATGATGTCATTTCAACCCATGACCCTTGCATGTCAGATATCTTCTAGAATGAATATGAGAAAGATAAATGTCTTTCATTTATTGTTGCTTGTGGGGCAATATCCAGCTACACCTTACTTTCAGGTGAGAGCTGTTTTATTGATCTCTCTGGACCTCCAAGAAAAGACACTTCCATCCCAAACAGATTCCACTGGCCGTAGGTTTAGTTCCTATCCCATCAGTCCAGTGCAGTGGAGAGAAGAGCCCTAGCCTTCCTCCATGGAACTGTTTCTCTTTACATCTTTCCAGGTGTGGCAGATGCTTTTGGTCTTTGTGGAATAATACTTTGGGGAACATTCTGCTATGTTTCAACGCGAGCAGCTGCAGAAAAATAATTGTTTTTCTTAGAAGGCCTTCCTGAAATTATTTCTGTGAAAGGAGTAATGTTTTTTTCTTAAAAGCAATCGAATATATTTATTGTGCAGGCAAAATAATTCACTTTACTATTAGAAAGAATTGAAGTAGACTACAGTTTCACAATGTGAAACTCATTCCTGCCTGCTTACTTCCAAAACTGAACAGGTTTCAGGATGTCTGGCACCTTCTAGTTCTTGTAAGGTCAAAACTATCAACTCTTTGTTCCCATGTTTTGAAACTGGATGTGTGTAAGCATTTAAAAATGGAACCTGGAAACAGAACTCAGTTCTGCCAAGTTAGAGAAAATAGAGAAAAAGAGTCAAAATTGGCCTTTCATTTCTGACATTTTATTTTGAAACAAGGAAAATGAAAAGGAACTAAATTTGTATGAAATTCCATTAGCGACAATGAACTTGTCTTAACTTCTAATATCATCCATTCTAAATTATTTGACTTTTTATCCATGAAACACAGACAATCAAAGGATTATGAACTCTTCAGGAATATACTGATCGAGTGAATCACACCTCAATAGGGAGCTTGCCCTACACTTATTTTCTTTCATAGCTGCCGTCATATGCCTACCTCTCATTCACATTCATGACCTCCCTAGCAACTCATAGGAACTCAAAAAAGTAGTAGGGAAGTACAGTAAGTGATATGAATAAATGTCTGTAATGCTAAAGATATGTTTTTTTCAGCAGCTTTAAGAAAATTGATGTTCCCTGTCTTTGCTGTCTGTGGTACTCCTGATAATTGCTGATGGGTACATATACCCAGTGGGCCTGAAAATTACTTTTCTTCTCCCCTGAAGTCTTAGGAAGATGTGGAGGGGAGATAGTTGAACTTTGCTTCCATTTCTTTTGCCGCTCTGTATGTTTTCACATTGCTAGGTGTCAAAAGTTTTGAGGTATTTGAGGCAGCTGGAAATAACAGAATGAGAATAACCCAGCCCTCTTCAGGCAGCAGTTTGGGAAACCTCTGGCTTAGAATTCAAGCACTAGAATAAAAAGCAGGTCTCTGTCCTACTCTTCACCCTGACTGCTTATGACCTTGAAAAAAATTTACTTTCCCCCTGCATATACAGATAAGAAGTTAAGGCAAATATGTATGAGGCAAAGTCAGGTAAGATGCTCCTATATAAGCATCTGTCAGCTAGATGACAAGTAATATGGATGACAGTGGTCTACATCTGGT
Organism: Fulmarus glacialis; assembly: GCF_000690835.1. Lineage (NCBI taxonomy): Eukaryota > Metazoa > Chordata > Aves > Procellariiformes > Procellariidae > Fulmarus > Fulmarus glacialis. The sequence continues at coordinate 1,705 of NW_009232354.1, forward strand.
GACTATGCCTACTGCCACACACTTCAGAAAGAAGTCTCATAACTAGAAAGGGAACTGTGAAAATGTAATGATGTTATCCTGCACCTGCAAACAACCTCAATTAGCTGCTTTCAGAGAATGAGCTGACAATCATTTCTCACCACGGTGAACCACTGGGGAAGAATCTGCTAGCAGAGCTTTGTTTGCTACAGGAAAGAAAGAATGAAGAAAAGTACCTTCCCAGGAAGTGAAAGAAACAGAAACTTCCTGCTGCCACTAAACATTGTTTTCTTGTTTATTTATCTGAAGGAAATGGGGAAGTTGCCCCGATATACCTAAAAAGACCTTTGGGTAAAAGACATACTTCTCCTCAATATTTGACCTTCAGTCTCTCTTAATCTTCATCCCAGAGAGCTGTGTGTAGCCTGGCTAAAACTCTTACAGTTAGGTGAGACAGCATCTACTTTTTGCTTGCTGATCAGGCTGCATAAAGCAGAGGTCCACTGTAAGCAAATGAGTTGTACAAAAGCAATGTAAGCAGACATCAAGGAGTGGTGCCAGCTACTCATTTCCTTGCAAAACTCAGTGAATGCTCACTAACCATAAGCACCGACACATGTTTGAATTCTCAAGCAGTCAAAAAGCCCTGTCTTAGCCATTTTATCTTCAACCTGCAGTTCCAAGGAGAGGATGAAATAAGCCTGCCCTTTCAATTCTTAATCAGATACATAACAGTTTTCCCTGTTCGTGATCCCATGAGGTTCCAAAATAGCAGACTACAGGAAGCAGCAACAAATCTTATTCATGAATCAGGTTTAGTACAGGAAGGGACAATGCCTTTTGTTTGCTCAATGATTTTTCACTGATACTGTAAAAAATCTCCCCAAAGCTCAAGTTAGAAGGGATCTGAGCTGCCTAGTTACTTGGCAATGTAAGACCTTTCCAGTAAGTCCTCAACTACTAACCCTTCCCCACAACTTGAAATGAGTAACTGCTTCAGCATGGTATCTGTATCTTCACAGTTCTCCAAAGGGTAGGAAAGATGTAGTCAAGTAATAAAATCTCAAAATAACAATGTTACTATTTTTTTTTCAGTTCTCTTTTGCTAGTCCCTAAGAGCAGAATTTGTTGGGAAGCCAGAGTGCTTGCAGAGGGACTCCACTCTCTGTGATCCTACAGCTCTTGCCAACTAGCCCAACTCATCATCTGCACTCTATGAGCTTCCACGCTATGGCAATACAGGTATAAAATACCAGCATTTCTGACTGAAGAGCTTTTTAAAGTTTTTAATTTTCTGCACTGTGTAAGTCTTTTCAGCATTACGAAGTGAGAGCAATACACCTACAAAACCCCAACATGCTCACAAACAGGCTGCTTGGCTTCTGTAGTTGTTCACAGAACTATAGGCAGAAAATGTGCTAGCTGAAGAAATACCCTAAAAGCAACACTTAAAACAAGCAAAATTTGAAAAACTGAATGAAAAACTACTTCACTTAGGATGGGCTAACATAAAATACATTAGCATATGTTTGCACAATACAAAGACCAACAATTATTTGTTTTTTAAATAAACAGACACTAATATACACATGCAATGTATACCAATATGGTAACTGGATGTGACATGATCAATTTCTTTTGTTGGCATACGTTTTTTAAACTGTCAGAATGCAGACAGCCTAAATCATCATATCTGAGGGGGAAAGAGAAGCCACAAAGAAAGGTGCTGCAACAGGCAGGATATGGCAGATGAAGGCATCAGTAAGGATTTTGATCAAAATGGAGCTTCAGCGTAGGCAGGCTGCTATGTGGTTGGACAGTAGGGCAAAGGGATATCAGGAATTTCATAATGATTGGCATTTCTGGTTCAATACATAGTGAGAACTAGCACTCTGTACTATGTTGCTGGCAGTTGGTCTCACACAAGGCCACAGACTTTGAAAGCTCCCATTACTAATTGCATATGATTAAATTCCTTTGCCTATATTATCCCCTTTCCTCATTTCTTTAGAAGTGTTTCAACATATTTCTAATCCAAAGCCGTGTATTCAGAACCTTATTTTTCACTGACCATTTCCTTCTCCTCCCCTTTGCTTGACTAAGTGACCCAGCCCTTCCTCTAGCTTTCTCTCCTGGGATAGCATCCAGGCTCCCTCACTTCCTTCATGATCAAGTGGAAAATTTTGTTTTGGAGGGTGGAAGAAAGATAAAGGAAGAGGAAGGGGAGAGACCAGGATTAATTGGTGTGCTGTGCATGATCAGTGCGTTCTTTACATGACACCAGGAGAACTTCTCGATCACGTTTCAGAGTGAAATCTTGCCACTGTTTCCTACACCCACCTGCTAAATAAGCTACCTAACGTTTAACATATTCCATAACTCCAGAAATCAATTAACCATTACATACAGATTACAGAGGTTAACTAAATGATCCAAAACACATCTTTCTGCTACTAAATTCGAACCATTTATATGTAGCTAGTCATGATTTTAATAATGCTAGCAGGTCCAAAACAAGCGTTACCAAGAGTCCCACTAAAAATTCTCTAAAATTAAGTTAAATGCAGGTAAATATTATTTCATAATTACAAAAAATGAAAATCAGGAAAACAATAAGAATATTTCTCTGAACAATTAAACATGAAAAGATTTACAATTCTAAGAACTATGTCATCAACTACATGCAGGATCACAGCACCTACATTGCCTGTTAGACAACTTCAGATTTGAAACTGTGATCTTTCACAGCAGCTTCTGGCATTACTTTGTAAATCCAGGTACCAAAGTTTGCTGCCACAAACCTTCACGTGAATTAGTGTGTGGATGAAAGACATGAGACATCTGTTTTGAGAACTTATTTTTCTTAAATTGTAAAGTTGGGATTTTTTTTTTCTATGTAACAATGGGATTTAAAAAAACCAGAACACCTACTGAGTAGAGAACAGTTCTGTACTGGACATGTGAAAGCCAGTAGGAAAGATCACATGTGTGGAGCATCTTCAGTTTAAACTTTGCTGAGGTTTGTTCAATTCCCATCCATAAATTAAGACTTTGTTTAGAAAAGGCTGTTCTGAGTCACTGTGCACATCTACTGGGTCACGAGCCCGGAGAGGAAATGTGCTGCAAATGCCTCAGTCCATCCCTTCAGTTGCAAAACTGAACTAGCTGAAAAAGCTCAGACAGGTTACAGTCTCCAAGTGGGATAAGTCACGGGATTGCAAAACTTCAGGTGCCAAGCCTGGCACTTCCAGCAGTGCCCACAGAAAGACAGACTGCACATCTGAGTTGTGGCACTCATCCTTCCATCATGCCTAGAGAATGGTGACCAGCTAAGTGCAGGAAAAAGGTACAAGCTTAGAGGAAGGAAGAATTATTCTCCCAATGAAGTAAGTGGGGGAAAGTTGTAATTATCCCTGTCTGGAACCTGGGATGTTGCGGTTAATATCCCTGTTCTCGTCAATAGTTCAATGAATTTCCCAGTGGCCACAAACAGTCAGGACTTTAGTTTTATATTCCACACTCTAGAAACGCATTCGGACACTGGCTCAACACTGACTCAGTAGGCAAGGTGCCGTTTACTGAATCACAAATACCACTTCCTGCGGGACTATTTCTGCCTGCAGTATTTCAAAGGAGTGCTTGGCTGGTGAGCTGAGAATCAACCTCACAACTCAAGACAACAAAGTTGCAGAACATACGCAGTTTGTGTAGCGTTTGAACAAAACACACTATTCCATCCCACAGACTTTGAATGAGGTTATTCAAATGCAGTAGCATTTCATATGCGTTATACGATATTTATTTTTCTTAGGAAGATAAACTAAGTTTTTTCAAAAGAAAAAACAGAAAGCATGTCTATCTTTATGCTTCTCTTGCTTTGCGTCCTTCTTCAATGGCACTGCAAAGCACTTAATTACAACAGAATGGACATCTTATTGAATAGGATGATTTTTTCTTATCAGGAAGTCATGATAGCTAAAACTTTCTGAGAGAGTTAGATTTCCATATCTTACGCTGTACAACACTTTTAGAAACAGACGAAAACAAAACAAGCAACTCGCAGGCCACTGTAATATTACACATTTTAAAAACAAATGAAGTACTAGTGGGGGAATTTTACATGGTACTATGATCAGAAATTACACATAGAATTTCATGTGCACATATTGCACATGACTGTCCCAGCTCATAAATTAATTGCTAAGTCTCAGGTCAATAATGCTGGTAAATTTACTTGTTCTTATGATATGCAAAAGACAGCGCTCTCCTCCTCTTGGTGATAGACTGTTGGCTGCAAGTAGCTCAATGGTTAATTTCTAGTGAGGATCAGCAAGTTTATCATGAGGTCATGCCTGCATGCCAGTGCTAACCACTTCAGCTGTACATGGGACAGCAGAGCTGTTTCTGCAACCCAGCCAAGCCTAGGCACTCTCCTACAGTTTTCTGACTCTCCTGCTATGATTTCCATTAGCAAAAGTTTGGCAAGTTGTGCTTATAAAAATGTTTGTCAAGTACTAGGAATATGCATAAATAAAGCTGTAGTCAGAAGTAACAGATGCTTCTGTTCAGATTTTTCATTGTTAGCCCAGCTGTAACTATTCTTATTTGAGAGCTTATTTCAAATACATTTGACTACTTGCATGCCTGCCAAAGAACCCAATATTTCACATCAAGTATCTGCTTTAATTGGTAGTAAGTAGTAAGTCACTTTTCATTCTAAGAGTGACCAAAGATTTAATTAGTCTGGAGGCTCAATTAACTAGATTTCTGAAGAAGTTTGTCCAAAAGGAGAGTAGTGATATGAGAAGACAACTGTATAAGCCTAACTGTGAACTGCTAACACATTCACATTTCTTTCTGAAGTTTAGTGCACAAGGAACTAGGACGTGATTTTGCTGGTAGAGTAACAGAACTGACCTCTTATTCCATACCTCAATGATGAAAACAAGAACCACTGGCAAACTTGAAAATTCAAACCAGAAATTCTCAGATGACATAAGGCAGGCTGTGTATGTGCCAGGCACTAAGATCTGAACCAAATCTTTGCAGTGGATATCATTTTTAGCTTATACAGGCAGCCCAAATAGATCCATAGCACTCACAATACTCCTATATACCCAAAGATTCTAAGTACATTATTGTGGAATTTCCTATAGCCACAACCCAACATGATGCTGCAGAAGATTGCCCTGCTGTGGAATACAGGTTTCAGCAGAGGTGAGATGGCAATAGTACTGTACAAGAACTCACAAGTTCACTGTTTCCTTTGGTCATTGCATAAGATCTACCATTCTGAGGCTTTGGGATAGAGTATCAGATAAGGACACTCTCCTATTGTTAATCACCTGATTAAAAGCAGTGCTTATACGCAATAAACACTTTTATTTTGTCAAGAAGTAAAAAGAAAATACGATGTTGACTTCCAGCTGCTCAGCTTTCTGGCTCCTTCTCTGCCTAGAAAGACTTCTTGAAAAGAAGTGTTACTATTGCTTCAAAAGGTAAATCTCATGTCAGGGTCCAGAGAACTATCTGTCACATCAAAGGTGCCTCAGAACTCCTGATGAGTCACAGCTCCTGGGACTCTACTGGTTCTAATAGCATTGGTCCATCTAACATCTGAAGAAATCCTCTCATAACATGAAAGTCACCCCAGGTGTTTAGGTATCTATTCTTATTTTCACTTTTATTAAATTGCTGGAAAATTTCCATGTCATTTATTAATAACCGAAACATAGCTTATAATATTTCTTTTGCCTTTTGAAGTGTCTGTACTACATAGATACGCATTAGAGCTTATATTTATATTTTTGATAGTTTTTTGAAGATACTTGAGGTAAAGTTTGCCAGTGTGTCTAGTCTGAAGTTACTTACACAACCTGTTTCAAGTTTAATACTTTATGCTTGCACAGACTTAAATGTCACATGCTCAAACTGTGGTTTCCTTATGTTCCTTAAATGATTTTGTCTTTCCTCTTTTTCTATATTTTCTCATTTTTTTGAGGAATCAGTCTTCTCAGTACTTATCACAGCTAGGGAGAAAATGTCAAACATGCCTATAGAAGGCAATGTGGAGAAACACAGAGGTCCAAGTGTGCTGAATTATCTTGCTCCAGAACTAAGAGCTGTGAAACTGTAACTGTGCAGCACTGTCAGTTTAATGAACCTCACTTTCAGGAATTATCTCATGTTAATATAGTGACATGCTTTGAGGATCAAAGCAAACACCTCTGCCTGGCACTGAATACTGCTGTGGAATCACCTACTAATATATCACCAGACTGTCAAAGACAAGATAAATTCCTTTTTCAATATGAGTCACGCAGTGGGAAGAACAAAAGGCAGAGGAATAGCATTCATCACTTAAAACTATCTGAAGCAAGTGACCTAGTAGCCTACATTGCCTAATCACTTAAAACTATCTGAAGCAAGCAAGTGACCTAGTAGCCTACATTGCCTTTACTGGAATTTAGCTTGAAAATCACCACTCTTATGAGCTTAATTTCCACATGGATCAAATTTAGGCATAGAAATATATTTAAAAAAAAAGGTGCTTTGCCTGGTTCAGAATGCCTAAGGTAGTTATCTGATGTCCTTATGTCCCATGAGAGCACCCCTAAAAACATTTAACAGGTCCTATGGTACATGAGCTCATGCTTTTGTAGAACCATTACACAACTGACATTCAGTGCCTGTACTAGAAACACCCTTTCCCACCTTAAGACTCAGGTCAAGTTATCTTCTAAGAGCAGGAGCTTGACAAAAGAGCCAGAAGTAGCAGCACCCACTTTTTGCAGTTACCCTGAAAGGAAAGATTGGGATTCCAGGCTCCTGTCAGCCTAAGGCATGAATTTCTAACTTTTACAGTGAAGAGGGTGGCCTAGGGCAGGAGTCATTCTCCACCTTTTCCTGATGAGAATGAGGCCCTGCAGAGAGAGAAATGGGAGATCTAAGAGGCCCAAGAGACGACGAGTAACTAGGTAGCTTTCCAGGAAAAGCTGTTCCATTGTTCTACTGTGGGCTTTTTGTGTAATTTTGTGGATACAAGAAAACAGTGATGAGTTATTATGGGCCAAATGCTGATCCCTGTTACACCACTATAACCATGTTATGGAGTCTCTGAGCTTACAGATGTGTGTTTCAGAAGAGGGTTTGGGTCTCTGATTTAGTAGGTATTTTGGTACCCAGACCTACTCCATTGAAATGAAGAGAAGACAAGGATCTCCCTAAGCTAGTTTTCTTTCAAATGATATTCAGTGCAGCGTAAGGTAGTTTTAAGTAATATTCAGTACAGCATAATACAGTAGCCTAGGATTTGTCCTGACGTTCCTTACTCCCACTGAGTAATTCTTATTCATAGAAGTAGTTCCATAGAATGAATTGTGTTACACAGACTATATTAGAAATTTCCATTTATCTCAGGGGAATTCACATAGGCTGGCAAAAGCTTTCCTATTGGACTACAACGTGTATGTTCATCACCAGGTGCCAGGAGGGAAAATCCAATTCTTTCCTATAGTCTGTCTTACCTTAACAATATCCCTGTCTTTACACTACTTGCAACTTCTTCACATGTTGATCACTTCAGAGCTCACCAAATACAAACTTGGAGTTTCTCCTCCAACTCCAGTTTAGGCTTTCTCCAATCTTCCTCTGTCCTTTGCGTGGAGTGGAAGCTATTCTCACCAGAACTGTTCAGAAGCAGAGCTGTGTCCTCGTTCTCCTGGGCTTGGGAGCTCCCTTTACACATCACTGGCCACGTTCCACAGCTCTCTCCTTCACTGCCTCTCTTTGTACTCTTCTAACTCAACACTTCTTGCCTTGAAATGGCTCTCTTATGGTTCCCTTTTTGTCTTCATTTTATATCTCACTTGGAAACACAAACTGATTTGCCATCTCTATGTGGGTGATGTTACACCTCTACTGTAAACCTCCCTCACTCTGTCAAAGAGTAAATCTGCACATCTCTCTGGTATCACCTTTTGTAAGGCCTTTCATAAGATCAAACTCAACTTAATTATAACAGAGCTCCATCTTTCCTGGTGCTTTTGGGTCCAGAACCACTGTCCTCCACCTTCTTTCTCTATCATCGAAAGCAATGCAACTTTTCTGCCTGCCAGAAGCCTTGACAAATGCAATTCCACTTCTCTTGCCTGCGCTCAGAAAAGCTCCTGCAAAGGCTTCTCTTAGAGAATTCTCTTTGATCAAGTCATCCTGTATCACTCACCTGAGTCAACCATACATAATTTGTTTTCACTCTCAGAGCACCTCATGACCTATGCCCTCTAGGCCTACCCTCTCACATTCATCCTTTGGATGCTGACTTCTCCTGCATAATCTGTGTGGCCAACCTCCGCTGCCCACTTACTAACTTTTCTGATATTAAGTCCATGGATAAGTGGCTTTCAACCTTTTCCAGCACAACCTCCATTTGCTACTGTGTTCTCCTTCCATTTCTGACAACTACTTACTTAACAACACTTCTTTCTTACCCTTCTCCTGGCTAAACCACAGCAGTTTCTGAAAGGCAAATGACACTTAACACTGCTTCTTCCTCCCTGCCCCCGCCACCTTCCACCCTGCCTTTCTGATCATGAGTAAAACAGTACCAGCATGCAGGCCAAGATGCTGAGCCTTACAGATTTATTAGCATGGACTCTGCTCTACACCTTGTCTTCTCCATCTCCCCTGTAAATGCCTGCCTTGCTCATTGCTTGGTCCATAGAGACAAGTGAGCATATTCCTGACACCTCTTGGAGAACAAAGGGAAGATCCACTCCAAAGCTGTTTCAAAAGCTCCCAAAGAGGGAGGCTTTGTTGTATCTCAATTTGAGACAGTTTGTTCAAAAACCACATATATTTCGGAAGACATAAAACATTGTCATTTCCAACAGTTCTAACCAAAATCACAGAATGGCACAAGTGGTCAGTATTGCCAAGAAAAAGCCATGGAGACAGAGGAGGGAGACAGAAAGTAAGTATTTCTGCTTTCTGGCAGAAATTACCCTTGGTGATACTGATGATAGGTCACTATATGCCAGAACCTCCCTCTGGAAGACTTCGCATAAGGAGGGAAAAAAGGCCTATTTTGCAAACAAAAAGTGTTTTTAAAAGTTTTTTTTCTGTTGTACTTATCATATATGAGAAGGGTCTGTAATCTCTTTTTTCTTTTTTTTTTTTTGTCCTCTTTGTCCATCAATTAAAGCTGCAACTGCCATAGACAGGATAGGTGTTAAAGTTCCTGCAGAAGAGCAAGCACAACTTTCTTTAGAGACGTATTTACTTAAACTCTATAAACTTTAAACAATAATCAGCAAACAAAGATTAGGGAAAGTAGCACAGTCTATACTAGAAATAAGTTACAGGAAGCTAACTAGAAATAAAAGGAAGACTGCAGCCAAAACATCCGAAGGAGTGGGAGGGGGAGAAAAGATAAGTACTATTATTAAAGCACCCGAGATACATGTTATTATTAGAGTACCCAAGTTAATTCTGTTTCCCCTTTCTTAGCACAGTTTCTTTATGAGCTTATGCAGGAAGAATGCTGTTGTTCAACAGCACCCAGGAAGCAACTTATTTTTCCTCCTTAAAACTTTTTCCTCCGACTTGTTCAACAGCTGTTCATTTGCAAGTGTATTGAGACTGCCTGTCACACTGGGCAGTACTGCCCTACGGCCTCTCTGCACTCCCATCTTTCTGCATTTGGTATCCTTTTTTTTCAGCTGTAAATTCACAGGGGTGTCTTTTTTCTTAGAGCTTTTTCAGTACTCCATAGAACAGTCCATGACTAATGTCATTAATGTTATGATTACAAAGATATTTTTCTGTAGCTTGTATTTATTTAGATAATTAATGCTTTAGAAATTTATACTGCTGCCCACCATTATGGTACCTGGATATTTACAGTCAAAACAATCCTGCATTTAAGGATTGTAGCACAATTCTGTGCCGTGGCTGCAAGCGATCTGCATCTCCAGTGAGCAGCAAGGGATACACTCAGCCCACCTGCTACCCTCCGGGCAGAAAGGGGTCCCTGCCACTGATCCTGCACCCCTGGATTCTACCTGAGAGGTGCAAGACCTACACAACATGCTCTTTTCTCCCTGGAGGCCAAGCTGATAAGTGCAGGCAGTGTCACACCCTCCTGAGAGCAGGAACAATTAATTGTCTCTCTACTAAGACACCTGTTACGGTATTAGCGCTGCTTAGCAGGGCAGCCTGTAAAATCACCACTTCCTTCCCTGAAGGTAGCAACTGTCTATGTTAGTTTGGGCATTTATCTTCCTTCATGAGTAGGAAAGCCAAAGACAGAGGAGGAAGGAGTGGAATCCTAAATGATCTTCCCAGGCAGCCTCTCGCAGAGATGAGCAGTGCCAATTTTCTCGCCTGGGCTGTGTTGCATAGTGGGGCTAGGGTATGCTGCTTCCCTGGATACACTACCACTGGGATACAGCAGGCAGAACTCATCCCCCCAGATTTGCTTTCTTCCCAGTTTTTAGCAAATCTTTTTTCTCCAGAAGCCTGCCAACTGGCGCACTCTCAGTTTGTTGGTTTTCCTGTGGAATGTGAATCTGATTGACTGACGCACTGCAGAAATAATAGTCCAAGCCAGCTGTTTCTGTAAATTTCCAATGTTAGATTTCAATGTGCTATTCCAGATCAGTAAATGGCAGGCAGACATAGGATTCCCTTGAAAAATATCCTACTTCAGAACTAAAGATCACCAAAAGAAGCACAGCTTAATCCCTAAAAAACTCTGTATTTGCTTTCTGCCTTCTAGCTTCAGACTCAGAAATCTTCTTTTCTGGGTTTCCCCCAGTGCTATCAGCAACTAGAAACTAAAGATAGGCCTAGATCTAAATGCAAACAAAATGTTAAGCTATTTAGGATCTGGATGCAACATCTGTAGCTCAGACTGATGTTTGCTTTAGATATTAGCTGTCTCAACTGAGCAATTTCAACAAACATCAAAGATTGATGCTTTTCATAATCAATGGATTTTCATAAATGCTAAATGAGATACAAAACATAGTTTAAAAGTAGGTGCACATCAAGCTGATGAAGAAATGGTCAGATGTGATCATTGCTGTTCAAAAAAATATCCGTATCCGGACAGCTCACTGAAACAACAAAACATTGTATACAAAAAAAGAACATTCATCAAGTAGCTGCTTTCTACAGATGAATGAAATGGGCCCAGTGACAGGGGATTTCACAGGTGCTCAAGGTGCTCAGCCTGTATGTACCTAGTCAACTTCTAGCAGTCAGTCACTTTGAAGAATGCAGCTGGAGTATCCAACTAAACTGTGCTTGAGAGGCTTTATATTGTTTTAAAGCTTCAACCACATTCTCTCCTAGTGTAATAAAATAATTGAGTCAACAGCAGTTGGTTTCTCCTTATGACCGAAGCAAGTTTACAAGTTTTTGATTACACTGGCTTAGTTCAGAGATAAAGGCTAGCTACTCCTGCTGCTTGCAAAGCAACAAGTAGTGTCAACAAGCATCTGGGTAGAGTCCAGTGGCCCTCATCTGATACACTCCCCTACTTCTACCCACACAGATAACACAGATAAGAGAAAAACAGTAGACAGCAAGGAAAAGGAACAAAATTTTAAATAACCAAAGAAACCCGAGTAGCTGAATTATACCTAAAGGAAATGAGATCACCATTTGCTTCAGATCCCAACCACAAACAACTGACAAGTAATCAAGAGTCATTAAAGTACAAGAATTTTTATGAATCACATTCGACTTAAAATCAGCTACTCTGGAAATTCCTGGGACTCATACAGGCTGTAATTTGAGAGAATAAGATTAAAGAGTGAGCTGTATATTTTTAGCTTTATGAATGGTGATAATGTAATATTTGAAATCTATTGGCTTACATTTAAAAATATATTGGTTTATTCATTCATACCTGTTATTATCTCAAAAGCTAGAAGTAAACTGATTAAAAAAATTAAGTTGGCTAATATCAAAGGGAGAATACAAAATGTTTTACTGTAAAAGTGCCCATGTTTTTAAAGGTAAAGCTAGAATATTCTAAAACAACTTTATACTGGAAAATTTCCCTTAACTTGTAACACATTTTATGACTGCCTTGAAATCCTTTCTGCCATAATCCAAAATTTACTGTAACCCAATCCTGTTTGATTTTGAAGCCACATTCCAATACACAAAGCAGTTGTAAATATAGCTATATTCTTTACATTCTACACCCATAGCTGGGGCTACTTAATTCAGTGACAAGCTATTTTCTTTTAAAAAACCAAACAACAACTATTATCATTACAGAGATTACAAGCCATGTCAAAAGGATCTAGGTGTTTTCTTAGCTTTTGTATTCTTAATCACTAATTAAATACTGCATGTGAGGCTTAACCCTGCTCTTTTATATGAGATGAGAGGTTCAGATACACATAACTGCTCACATGCAAATTTAGACCTCCCCGTTCTTAATGCACCATGAGTAGTGAAGACTTGCAAATGATTTTTCTATTTCATGGGAAGCCATGTTGGCAAAACAGACATAATTCTGATACTATTGATACGTGATACAAACCAGAACTGCTCCACACAACCACCAGACTTAAGGCAATATAAAGCCTCGGGCGTATCTGAGCCCTGACTCTAAAAGTGCCTTGAGCAGAAGGGGCTGCTCCCCCTGCACTGAGCCCCATTACCTTTAGTGGCGGCTTGCAGAATTGTCTGCTCACAGAGCCAGGATTTCAGGATTAGGGCAGATTTCTAAACACGATTGTAATTTTAAGCGTGTGGAGATTCCTAGCAGGCTAGCGAGTGTCCCTGACTGAGAAAACCAGTGTGGAGTATCAGGGATTTTTCTCCTGATAGAACAGCACTTCTGTGGCAGTTCTTTTTAATAATATTTACAGGGTTACTTAACTCTCCATGAGTTCTACCCTTTTGGGGTTTACTGATGGACCACCAGAACCAATGTGTGTGGATGGTATTTCTCTTTAGTTTTAATATTTTATCATCAGCTGTGAAAATGAACACTGGAACTAATAATACCTCCACCCCGGCAACTTCTGCAAAACAACGTGAACCTCACAATCTCTTTCAGCGCACCACCATGAGATAAAAACCCTGTATTTCTTTAAGAGGGTCAGTGTCCTCATCTAGTTGGAATGGAAGGTTATCTTTTCTAAATTTGCTAAGTCAGGCTGGCCGATTAGTCTGAAACATTCAAGTTACTTCAACTATAAATTAAAAGAATCAGCAAGATTTTTATCAGCAACTGAAAACTAAATCACAGAATCACAGTAAACCAAGAACCGCCTGACTGTGGGTCTGATCCTACTAGCCCTTCAGAGTTGGACCCACTGCATCTGACTTCTGTTTGAGAGAAGTACTATACGACTGCAAGGGATTCACAGACTTGGATCACATGAGCAGTTCATAATAGGTGTATATATTTTCTTTACTCTGTGTTATAACCTAGGTACAGACAAGAGAAATATGTAAAGCCCTATTATTAACAGCCATATAAATGAGAAAATTACTTTAAATTTTGTGAATTGCATTTTCTTGTTTAGATGTTGTACTCCTACTAAGCAGGTAAAGTGTCTTCTACAAGGTCACTCATACCCCTTCCTGTAGCACCTCTTCTCTTCAGAAGTCTTCCCCCTTCCATCCTGCCCACACCTCTGCCAAATTCAGATAAGACACCAAAGTGAAACCACAGACATGTATAAGGAAAAAGAATTAAATAGTGGAAAGCAGAAAGTGTGTCTCAAAATACAAAACTTGTTCATACAAGATTTTCTCTCTTAAGCCCCATGGCTTGTCATTAATCAGTATCTACTGGGCACATAAGTTCCACTCAGAGTCTTTCAGTAGGCATTTCATTTTTTTCACTCTTCTTCCCAAACAACTTTGATTTTGATTATAAAGACCTTCTTTTCCTCTGTCTTATCACGATCTGGTTCTGGAGAGATAACATGGCTTGTAACAGGGCCCTTCTAAACTCTCAAGACATGCAGTAATGAACAAATCCTGACCCTGAAGCTACCGAAAGTCCCTTGGTAGCAGAACTGGTCCTGTTCCACCCCTCCCGCTCCCTGGGTCTGTGCATTTCCTATCTGTGCAAGCAGGTCCAGCTTTGAGGTCAGGTGGAGGTCTTCCCAGAACTGCCAGACTACAGATTTTCCAAGGTCTCTGCCTTAAGGCAGGGCACATAACAAGGATCCAAGGGTTTATTTCAGCTGCAACCTCACTTCAGATCTTGTTGTGCCAGCCATCAGCCAGCTCAGTGAACTCAGGCACTGGAAATTCTCTCATTCATTTCTGCTTCCCTAAGAGTCACTTAGTGCTCATAGAGATCATACAGCCTTGTTTGCTGTGAGATTACTTGCAGTACCAAAGGAAACTCATTTGCAGCTAGCTTGGGTATCTCTCTGCTAAACCATAGTTTCAGTTCAATCATTCAGCTATAATTCATTCACCTATCTAGGTGCAAATATTCAGACCAAAGGAATCTGATGGCACTGAAGTGGTACTACAAACATGGCAGAGTGCCTGATCAGTAACTGTTACCAGTGCGATTGAAACAAAGCCATACCACAGCCCAGGTCACTTCTCCCAATAGCCTTTTAGATATATTTTATCATTGAGAATAAAGCAATACAGTATCTCAGTTAAACCTAAGTATGTGACAAATGGTAGAAGAAAAGAGTTTTGAATCTTGCTGTATCTTATGTCAGAGTGAAGACAACAAAAGTTTTTGGTTCTTGGACCTGGGAAACTGGTATGAACCTTCAGAGTTTAGGGGGAAAATGAGGAACAGGGGACATCTACACAGCTCGGTCAGAGGTTCAGGGAGAAGATCATTGCTTACACTTCTACAGCACTTCTCAGGGAACCACACATGTGAAAGAGGAAACCCAGATGCTCTAGGGTTGACTCTTTTTCCAGAAAGAGCATTTGAGGAAGCCACCAAGGTCTAGCACCTCTTCCTTGGGAGCGTGGAGGAGGAAGGAGAGGAGCTGTCCAGCCCCGAGGAGCCCTCTTCTTCCCAGCACCTTGTCCCTTTCCTGCTCTCCCTGCTGAATCAAACCATAACCCATTTCTTAATTTCTTGGTGTATTAAAATTCATTAAGTGAGTAAATGTTCCAGACTGCTTTTAAAATCTGGATTCCCACACCACCCCCCATTACCCACCCCACCCCCGGAATTTATTATTTATTTATAAGTTTACTCCACAGCCACTCCTCTAAAGTGAAGAGAGTGCCATGGGGATTCTACCTTGATATTTTCTGCCCTGTTTCTTAAAGGATCTAATTGCTTGTGATGTTGATATATTCAGTCACCACAGAGAGAGAGAAAAATGACTCTCCTGAAATTCAGAAAGATTTGTTCCTTACCTATGTTCATTTTTGGACTTCCAGCTTGAGCTGTTTCTCTTGACTCAGTTCCTGCCATTCAGTGAAGTGAATTCAGTGTGCTTTCGGCAGATGTAAGGTCTGTTCTGACATGAGCTTGAAGATCTGAACAGAAAGAAATAGAGAACGTAAGCAGCCAGTACACAAATAAAGGTATGGTTATACCACAGACTTGACACACATAAAGGTGGGGAGGGAAGAAGAAAGCTAAGCCATACTCATACCAGTGAAGTTAGATGTCAAACATAGAAGGGTGGTCTCCTTAAGGGAGCAGGGTGGTCTGAATTGTCCAGTTATGAAAACATTCCTCTTGAGGGAAATTCAGGTCAACTCCTGCTCTGACCTGGCCTCTGAAGAAACTGCTCTTTATCGACTACACAGCCTATGAAGACCTGCCTCAGCTTAGTCACCTGCACTACCTGAAGCTAAACCCTATAAATATACCCACATATACTATGTGCCGTGTTGCTGTTATTCGCTGCACTGCTACATCACAGCATAATGTGAAAAATCACATTTGACTGGACTAAGAAAGACTATCTATTTTGCTGGGCCTGCATTCTTAGATAGACGTCTGTCAGTTCACATCTCCATTCACATCTTATGAAATGACCCCACTTTGAATATTTCTTTGGAAGACAGAAATTATGGAAAACCATGACCAATTTCTCAGCAACAGAAGATCGCTTAGGGGTGAGGGAGCTGTAAGTAGCTTTGGAGAAGATGAGTTTAGCCCCTGCTGTGAGCCCCGTGTCCTAATAGATTCCAGCTGGCATGAGAAATGCACCCTTCTCGCCCCAAACGTCCTGTTTCAGCTGGAGGCAGCCTTCTGAAAACACATTCGGTGCCTCAAGCACACATTCTGGCCCAATACCCCCTCCCAGTGGGCTGTGTTTAACCCACACCTGAATCAATTAAATCCTCTAATAATTACTAAATCATTTGTGCGTCTCTCATTATGGGTAGCACCATACGAATAAAATACACCATGCTGGTTCATATCTCTAGGCATGTTTCAACACAAGTCATTCTTCTCATAGCCCTCACATTTCTCTTTTGTTTTTTAAAATGCCTCTAAGAAACTGCTGAGTGCCGCGGGGAAGCCAAGGAGCCCCTTACAGAAACCTAACTCCGAACAAAGTTGTTTGTTCGCCCTGACCGTACTCTCCCCCCCACCCCCCGAAGCTAAAAAGCAGCATTTAAAATTTCCCCCTTGAGTCACTCCGGCAAC